>NC_090648.1:139712591-139980091 GCF_040937935.1 Hyperolius riggenbachi
CTGCCCTCCCACTCTGTTAGCAAACAGGTTGGGGTGAAAGAGAACATGGCAGAGATTGGCTGTTTCTTACTGATGAGCAGTCTTGCCGTATCACGTACAGACCAGCCTCAGCACCATAGTTGACAGGAAGTGGCTAGAAAGGTCCATTTTTATAGCCAGTGTGGCTCTTCTGCACTTCAGCCTCCATATCACTTCCGTTGGGCTCAGTTGTCCGGACAAATCACTGTTTCTTGTGGTCCGCTTAAAGGATATGCGAGGTGACATAATGAGATAGACATATATGTACAGTGCCAAGCACACTAATAACTATGCTGTGTTCCTTTTTTGCTGCTAACACTTTGAAGGACAGACTTGATCCCTTGTTTATTAATACCTTAATGTGAATGTACATTTGTGGCAGTGTAATCACAACTTTTACCTTTCCATGGAATTGTTTTCAAACCTTTTATATATAAAGCAGCGACAGTGTAAGAAAATACATAAATACAGGAATTTACACTTTTACTATACATTACCTACTTTTGTATGTCCACCAATAAGCAGATAATGGTATTCATAAACATGATACAGTCCGCTCAAGTACAGTATATTCTGGCGTGTACTACTTTTACCACTTTTTAACATTTGAAAATCATCTGAAAAGCCAGGGGTCGTCTTATACGCCGGGTGTCATTGATGCTGGGTGATACCCCCTATCCTGTTACCGTCTCTCAGATCTCGCTGCTGAGGACTATAGTGAACCGGTGCAGGTGCACATGTGCGAGATCTGAGAGGCAGAGAAGGAGGTAAATAGGATACAAGGGTGGGCCAGAAGGGTCAAAGAGGCGTGTTTTATGGGCACAGCGCAATCTATTCTTCCATACCGCTCTGATAATCAGGGAGACAGGGAGAGCTGATCAATCCACTTAGGGAGAGTTGACTAATTCAACCAATCAATCCCCTGTATACTGTTATACAGGGAGTGCAGAATTATTAGGCAAATGAGTATTTTGACCACATCATCCTCTTTATGCATGTTGTCTTACTCCAAGCTGTATAGGCTCGAAAGCCTACTACCAATTAAGCATATTAGGTGATGTGCATCTCTGTAATGAGAAGGGGTGTGGTCTAATGACATCAACACCCTATATCAGGTGTGCATAATTATTAAGCAACGTCCTTTCCTTTGACAAAATGGGTCAAAAGAAGGACTTGACAGGCTCAGAAAAGTCAAAAATAGTGAGATATCTTGCAAAGGGATGCAGCACTCTTAAAATTGCAAAGCTTCTGAAGCGTGATCATCGAACAATCAAGCGTTTCATTCAAAATACTCAACAGGGTCGCAAGAAGCGTGTGGAAAAACCAAGGCGCAAAATAACTGCCCATAAACTGAGAAAAGTCTAGCGTGCAGCTGCCAAGATGCCACTTGCCACCAGTTTGGCCATATTTCAGAGCTGCAACATCACTGGAGTGCCCAAAAGCACAAGGTGTGCAATACTCAGAGACATGGCCAAGGTAAGAAAGGCTGAAAGACGACCACCACTGAACAAGACACACAAGCTGAAACGTCGAGACTGGGCCAAGAAATATCTCAAGACTAATTTTTCTAAGGTTTTATGGATTGATGAAATGAGAGTGAGTCTTGATGGGCCAGATGGATGAGCCAGTGGCTGGATTGGTAAAGGGCAGAGAGCTCCAGTCCAACTCAGATGCCAGCAAGGTGGAGGTGGAGTACTGGTTTAAGCTGGTATCATCAAAGATGATCTTGTGGGGCCTTTTCAGGTTGAGAATGGAGTCAAGCTCAACTCCCAGTCCTACTGCCAGTTTCTGGAAGACACCTTCGTCAAGCAGTGGTACAGGAAGAAGTCTGCATCCTTCAAGAAAGACATGATTTTCATGCAGGACAATGCTCCATCACATGCGTCCAAGTACTCCACAGCGTGGCTGGCAAGAAAGGGTATAAAAGAAGAAAAACTAATGACATGGCCTCCTTGTTCACCTGATCTGAACCCCATTGAGAACCTGTGGTCCATCATAAAATGTGAGATTTACAAGGAGGGAAAACAGTACACCTCTCTGAACAGTGTCTGGGAGGCTGTGGTTGCTGCTGCACGCAATGTTGATGGTGAACAGATCAAAACACTGACAGAATCCATGGATGGCAGGCTTTTGAGTGTCCTTGCAAAGAAAGGTGGCTATATTGGTCACTGATTTCTTTTTGTTTTGTTTTTGAATGTCAGAAATGTATATTTGTGAATGTTGAGATGTTATATTGGTTTCACTGGTACAAATAAATAATTGAAATGGGTATATATTTGTTTTTTGTTAAGTTGCCTAATAATTATGCACAGTAATAGTCACCTGCACACACAGATATCCCCCTAAAATAGCTAAAACTAAACACAAATTAAAAACTACTTTCAAAAATATTCAGCTTTGATATTAATGAGTTTTTTTGGGTTCATTGAGAACATGGTTGTTGTTCAATAATAAAAGTATTCCTCAAAAATACCACTTGCCTAATAATTCTGCACTCCCTATATACTGGGAACCACATGCAGTACAGCACCAGTATCTGTTCATACATTGCCCCAGTATATGATGTTTTTAAATTTTCATTTGGTGTGCGTTGGAAGAGAGGTAGTCTTATACGGCAAGTATATCCCACACTATATTTTAACTGGAAAAGTTTGGTGGGTCGTCTTATATGGCGGAATATACGGTATTAGTGAGAATATCCATCTCAGCACCCCACAACACCACAAGGAATATAAGATTTCTGTCATGCACAGTGGCTGGGGGGATCTAATAAGTGGGGGGTAGAGCTAATAAGGAAAATACAAACTTGCTATTTTCCTTCCATGTTTGCATTGATTCTAAAAGAGATCCAAATGTGCTGGGACTAGATGCAGCTGGTGGGTGGCAGTCTATACCGGATTTGTAACCACAAGATCGCGCATTTGAAAAAAATAGAACTGATGTCATGTGTAGGAGAAAAGAGAAGGCACTACTCACGCTCCAGTTACCTTTAATCAACGGTTATCACAGACAAGTACATGCAGTGGGGGTGCTCCCGAGTCCCCCTTGGCTCCTGCACAATGTGTAGCTGGATTGTAATAATCTACCTGTTCCAGTAGCTGCTCCATCTGTTCGCCTTGTCTTCATCCCCGCTGCCTGCCTCTCCTCCATGACCCAGTGCTTATTTACGCATGACATATCTCATGCAGATGAGGCAGGCAGTGGGGCTGATGATAGAGCACAGATGGAGCAGACATTGGAACAGGTGCGTTATTACAATGCAGCTACAAAACGCACAGTGGCTCCGGGGAGCAGTTGGAGGGAGACCACCCAGGATGGGGGTGGGGGGGAATTTGCTTGGGGAGGGGGTAGTGTTTCCTTTGCCCTGGGGCCCCCATGTGGCTTAAACCGGCCTTGCTTGTCGCTCTAAAAAAAATCATCGGTCGTTGGAAAAAATCGCCACAAAAATCACGTAGAGGATACAGGCTTTAATCCATATGTACACTTTTATAACGTTACATTTATTAACAATGGAACAGATTTTGTTCTCTGGAGAATCTAGTGGACAGCTACAGTTTTATATATCTCAGAAAGTGTTGATCAGAACCCATATTCACTTCTATTAGTAGTGCTGACTATAAATCTCCACTGACAACCTTGCTGTCACTGTTATTTGAATGGTTGAGATCAGAGACACCTCCCCCCCCCCTCCCCCGACTTTCAAGGCTGTGTATCGCTACTCCTCGCTTGTATACCTGTATTTTAAAAGTGTAAAGTGACTGAAAGATTGTTTGAAACAAAAGATGGCTGTTCTCCACTATTTCCTGTAATGTTTACTGCATGAACACGGAATATTACATGGATTCTCATAAGCTGGAAAATAGGTCTGTTGCCCTCTGTGGCCACTGGCAGAAAAATGCTGAACACTCTGAGAAGTGTCATTATTTTGACTTTATTGGCAAACAGCCTATTTGCAAATTTCTAAGTATGCCCCTTTGTGTGTTGAAAGATGAAGTGTAGATGAATATGGTCTGCATAATAATGCAGAGCCTTCAGTATTCATTCTAGTTTTCAATGTTGTGACCAGCATGTGATGTAACATCATTTTTGATAAATGAATGAAGCCTTTTTTTTAGGTGAGTTTTACACTTAAATTTGGCGGTGCAATGCTTCTGCCGAATCGCAACGCAGAAAAGGTCAATCATATGGCCCAGTGGCAGAGATTGCCAACAGGGTCGTATGCATAGCCCTGCCCCCCATTCAGTGATGTACTCCCTGCTGGGCAGGAAGCACGTCACTGGGATTTCCATCCGTCCGCACATGCCAGGATGCACTGTGCTCTGTCGTTTACACTATGGGAGTTGCCCGCAGACTTGCATTACCCCAATCTCCGTTAGCACAGTGCTTGCAGCGTGCTGCAGCCCTCCAATTGGATCAGATACTTCCGGTGCATCACACCAGACAGCAATAAATGTGAAAGTCTACATAGACTTCCATTGCTTTTGTGGCCCCTTGAAGTAAAATAGGGTAATACAATACGTAATGTAGGTTTCACCTGCAATTGTAAAAGGGGCCTTAAAGTCAACCTGCTACCATTAGGCTTATACAAATATTCAAGGTTACTTGATTATGATCAGTCAGGATTGACTAGGAAAAGCTTTACTAGTGTACTATTTGATGGAGGAAGACTTTAGAGCTGAGCTTAATGCCTCATACACACGAGTAATACACACGATGCAATTTCCCACCCGATTCACGGGAATCAGGCGATTATTTCCGACATGTCCAATCAGCTCACGATCGATAAATTGATCAATTTTGCTGACTTATAATTGGAAAATCGATCACTTTATCGATCGGGTGCACTTTGGACATGTACACATGATCAAACACAAACCGAAAAGGGGATACCAGGGAAAAGAATCACAAACACACTTGTCAATATGACATACCCTATAGGTACTAAACAGGTGTTATATACCTGCTAATTATAAGATGAAAATGTTATACATTCAATTAGCAACATAATATAGATGTTACTTGTGCAATAAAATCCCACAATGGGGCAGAGAGGTGGTGTCCTGTGGGGGTCCTGGCTGATCCCCCTCCACTCTATTTATATTTGATAAGTGGGGTGTAGCTATCCCACAGATACACCACTCTATTTACTGCTCAGGGTGGTCGTGACCTGAGTGTAGTCGCCTATTGTGATATTATAAATCACCTCAGCTAACCCCTCACTAGTACTGGTCTTCGACACACCCCAATAGAGGGGGGCTATTTACATAGTGTTAAAAGTGCATGGTGCTGTACATATTAGACCCTAATGAGATCACATTTCACCCTAAAGGCTTCTTCAGAAGGTGCTATACATATAATACAATAGTGCTATACATCATCCACATCCACCAAGTTAAAATCACAAATTGCCCCCCATAGATCAAAGCCCAAGTCAGAGCTGTCTGCGCCGTGTTCGGCGACCAAATTTATATTAAGAAGGCAGGAAGAGGCGGGGTCAGGCCCAAAGGTCACGCCCACCCTCACACCACTACTGGGATCATGTATAAATCCCTCAATATTTCATGTGGACACAAGATAATGTCATCGCCATGTGCGCTTACCAACCACCACTCTGCTCACCAAAGGATGGATCACACCGAGTGCCCCATCATCGTATCCGCACGGTGGACGCTATCTGCGTTCCACTCGTGCCGGACAGGGGGTGGAGTCTGCGTTCCAAGGACTCTCCTACGTCACATCCGCAGCCGGTGCTTACACTTGTGAGAGCGGGCGTGTGCGTCATAACGGCGCCGCCCTTTCACAGCCCGATCTATGCGAATGATGCGGATAGCAGTGTGATACGTAGTGCCGCCCATCCGTACTCCATAGGGTACTTCCCCTGAAGGTGGGGGCGACCAATCACTGGTGTCCCATTCCAATACGCCCGTTACCATGGCTGCGCATATAAACATTACACACTACTACATCGTAGCTGTGTCAGAAGGTACAACACACTCTAAAAATACGCATCAGCGTAAGATAGCATATAGCTAACTGCAGAATGATGGTGATAACACACATACATGTCCTCATGCGTAGAGTGATGAATGCAGATCATAAATATAAAAAATCTAAGAAATATATATAAAAAAGAGAAATATATATAGAGAGAGTACACATCATAATTGGGGCACAATAGTTACCAGCATTATGGTCATATGGGACACACAGACACCCACTGCATAGTCACAATTACCATGGTATATCCAGCCGAGCCCAGCAGTAAAATATACGGGGAGAGGGGATGGGTATTTATTTATTACCATCTTAATAGTCTATGGGGCGAATATAGGTAAGTATCGAAATGTGCCAATGCCGCAATTAAATCCATCCGAACCCATTGCCCACCAACCAGTCCCCATAGCGACCCACTGGTCGCCAATAAATCCAAATATATATTCGGGGCTACAAAAAGCAGGCCAAGTTAAAATCTTCGTTCAGACCATTCGGTGAAATTGTGTCCAAACGATATATCCACTGAGATTCTATCTGCGTGAGTTTCTGATCGAAGTTGCCCCCTCTGAAGTCCCTTTTCCATTGCTGTATGCCCCAAAATTGTATGTCAAAACGTTTGGAAAGATGAAATTCATTCATATGTCTGGCAATCGATGTCTCACGTCTGTGCTTGATATCTCCAACATGTTCCAAAACACGATCTTTAAGTTGTCTAGTGGTCTTGCCCACGTACCACAAATTGCACGGACATTTTGCCCCATAAATTACTCCCTTACTCTCACAATTGATAAAAGATTGTATGGAGAAGGTTCTACCACTGATAGGGGCTGTGAACACTTTCAAAGTCGGCATATATCTACAGGCCTTACAATGGCCGCACCTAAAGGACCCCTTCGGTTTGGGTGGGAGCCAGGTTTCTCTCGGGGTAGTCCGTGGAGCATAAGTGCTATGCACTAATATATCTCGTAAATTGGGTGACCGTCTATAAGTTATGGCTGGGGAGTCAGGAAGATGTTTAGATAGGTCCCTATCCTTAGGTCCCTATCCTTTTGCAGGATGGGCCAATAATGGCGTATAATCTCATAGACCCTATGTGAGTGGTCCGTGAAGGTTCCAATAAGTCGGGGCACTTTCAGTGTCTCTCTGGGAGTATCCCTGTTCCTGCATTCCAATCTCTTGTTCTCATCATTATCTCTCAAGGTCACTTCACGGGGAGTTTTATATGCACGTTGGTATGCTTGTTCAATGACATGTTCTGGGAAGCCTCTCTGTCTAAAGCGCTTCCTAAGGAGTGTACATTCCCTGTCAAATGATTCGGGAGTCGAGCAGTTCCTCCTAGCTCGGAGGAACTGTCCGATTGGAATGCTTTTACGTAAAGAACTGGGATGGATAACTTGGCCTGCTTTTTGTAGCCCCGAATATATATTTGGATTTATTGGCGACCAGTGGGTCGCTATGGGGACTGGTTGGTGGGCAATGGGTTCGGATGGATTTAATTGCGGCATTGGCACATTTCGATACTTACCTATATTCGCCCCATAGACTATTAAGATGGTAATAAATAAATACCCATCCCCTCTCCCCGTATATTTTACTGCTGGGCTCGGCTGGATATACCATGGTAATTGTGACTATGCAGTGGGTGTCTATGTGTCCCATATGACCATAATGCTGGTAACTATTGTGCCCCAATTATGATGTGTACTCTCTCTATATATATTTCTCTTTTTTATATATATTTCTTAGATTTTTTATATTTATGATCTGCATTCATCACTCTACGCATGAGGACATGTATGTGTGTTATCACCATCATTCTGCAGTTAGCTATATGCTATCTTACGCTGATGCGTATTTTTAGAGTGTGTTGTACCTTCTGACACAGCTACGATGTAGTAGTGTGTAATGTTTATATGCGCAGCCATGGTAACGGGCTTATTGGAATGGGACACCAGTGATTGGTCGCCCCCACCTTCAGGGGAAGTACCCTATGGAGTACGGATGGGCGGCACTACGTATCACACTGCTATCCGCATCATTCGCATAGATCGGGCTGTGAAAGGGCGGCGCCGTTATGACGCACACGCCCGCTCTCACAAGTGTAAGCACCGGCTGCGGATGTGACGTAGGAGAGTCCTTGGAACGCAGACTCCACCCCCTGTCCGGCACGAGTGGAACGCAGATAGCGTCCACCGTGCGGATACGATGATGGGGCACTCAGTGTGATCCATCCTTTGGTGAGCAGAGTGGTGGTTGGTAAGCGCACATGGCGATGATATTATCTTGTGTCCACATCAAATATTGAGGGATTTATACATGATCCCAGTAGTGGTGTGAGGGTGGGCGTGACCTTTGGGCCTGACCCCGCCTCTTCCTGCCTTCTTAATATAAATTTGGTCGCCGAACACGGCGCAGACAGCTCTGACTTGGGCTTTGATCTATGGGGGGCAATTTGTGATTTTAACTTGGTGGATGTGGATGATGTATAGCACTATTGTATTATATGTATAGCACCTTCTGAAGAAGCCTTTAGGGTGAAATGTGATCTCATTAGGGTCTAATATGTACAGCACCATGCACTTTTAACACTATGTAAATAGCCCCCCTCTATTGGGGTGTGTCGAAGACCAGTACTAGTGAGGGGTTAGCTGAGGTGATTTATAATATCACAATAGGCGACTACACTCAGGTCACGACCACCCTGAGCAGTAAATAGAGTGGTGTATCTGTGGGATAGCTACACCCCACTTATCAAATATAAATAGAGTGGAGGGGGATCAGCCAGGACCCCCACAGGACGCCACCTCTCTGCCCCATTGTGGGATTTTATTGCACAAGTAACATCTATATTATGTTGCTAATTGAATGTATAACATTTTCATCTTATAATTAGCAGGTATATAACACCTGTTTAGTACCTATAGGGTATGTCATATTGACAAGTGTGTACATGTACACATGATACAACTTCCTGTCCGATTACCTGTCGGTCGGCTGGGATATTGCATTGTGTATATCCGGCATCAGAGCTTAGAATCCCTGAAGACTTGATAGTTAAAGTATCTCTCTGTCATGTGCCTGTCCTCATGGTTATACCGCGTATACTGTTTTCAGCTCCAGTGAGTGTAGCAGAGTCCTGTTGTTATGTAGGCTAATGGGAGGAACAAAGAAGGATAGTGTTAGGGTTGAGATAGGATAAGGTTAATGGTTAGAGTTAGGTGATAATGTTTAGCTACAAATAATGAAAAACACATAGGTTGATGTTCGTGACTAGTCCTGGTCAAAGGCTTAAGGTTTTGGGTTGGGCTTCAGTGAAATTTGAAAAGTCAGGGTTAGCATTATGCACAGGTTGTATATCCAGCAGCCGGCATTGGGGGTTCATCTGAGCTTTCTTGCAAAAATTATTCCATATACATAAAGTGCTCCTCTATTTCCATTTGTTTAGAGGGTTAAACTGTTGGAGACCCAAAAGAAATGAACTACCTGGATGACGTCCCTTTTAAAATCCATGATGGACTTGCACCTGTTTCTCTACATGGAGAGGAAGACTCCAACGCCTCGAATATCAGTGTTCCAGACTGCAGTGACATATTAATGCATACTGTGGTAAGTCATAAATAATAGCTCTATTGGAGGTTACCTAGTATTACAGGGCACCTCTGGCTACTGCATCACATTAGTGTGCCCAAGTCTATGGGAGGGGCGCAGTTTATACACCGGGAAGCTCTATGACCTAAAAACTGCCCTGGACAGACCAAGGACATGCAGAATGGGCTGAAGCTGAAGCTTTTTGATAACCACATTCACGCATGTCCATCTTCACCATGGCTGCTGCATATGACAGTTTTTATGTGAAAGTGGATGTATAGCCATTCATCCAATAGAATGGCACACAACCCCTTCTGGGTACTGTGGACACTACAACAGACCTCCACAGATGTAACGCTATGGTTACAACAGACCTACAGTGAGCTGACCCATATAGTGCATAAAGAATGTTTTTACCATATGGTGCCATGTCATTTACACATTATCAAGTGATCCAAAGGTATCCCAACCCATCAGCCTAAAAACATATGATTGTTTCCTTGTTTTTCACAGTTTGACTCAGTGGAGGTGATCTACTAAAATGAGATCAGTAGTGAGGCTAACGTTACACCAATTACGTAATGCTTGTCATCTAGTTTACGTAACTCGCGTTCTACACAGAAGGCATACATTGCTTGTATAACGTTCATTGGTCACAAAGGCCAGATTCATTTGAAGATGCGTAAAGAATTTATTATTGTAAGATAAATAAAGATTACAAAGAGATATTTTTTACTTTCTCTGCAGCATGATTTCTCTATAGAGAGGAAGGTCCTAAAATGGGTGAGAGGAATGTCTGGTAGAAATACGTCCACATCTGACATTGGACCTACAGCTCCTCCATACTGGATGATGCATGATGGGAAAGGGTTTTTGCCAAAAAGACGTAGCAGTCCCCAGAGACCTTGTGTTCCTGTGCGTAAGTCTAGAAGTATGAGTGTCCCAGATGTCAATCCATGTCATCCTCGAAGTAGCCGGGGAATAGCTGAAAGCTTGGATAGGAATGAGAGAATCTTTGAGGAAGATGGTTACTCTGAGGATGACGAGTACTCTTCATCAGAAGAAAGTGAGATGGAGGCTCGCAGGAGAGAAGCTCGGGCACGTTCGTGTAAGAGTCCTCAGCCACAATGGTCTCACAGGCCCCGTACTTCCCCCTTTGTACCCAGTCCTCCATCCAGATGCTGCTGCTCTCGTGATGAGTCTCCTCCATCTCAAATGAAAAAGAGGAAGTCCATAACTACTTCACACAGCTCAAGAAGTGAATTGGAGGTAGCAAACAAGAGAATTGCAGCCCTGGTACATCCACATAAGGAACATCAAAGTCAGCAGCACTATCGGAGCAACTGCTGTGGACACATCTTGAGCCCGACACCTCCTCCACCGTCAACATGTTGCTGTCCAAAGAGACCATACAGTGCTGGCTCCATTCCACCTATACGCTGCTACAAGCCAACCAATACAGTAAGATTCACACATTAATCTCTAATTTCAGGAAGCAATTAAATAAATAGTGCACTCGGCAGAAATAAAACACTATTATTATTATTATTATTAATAATTTATAAAGTGTCAACATATTCCGTGGCGCTGTACAAAGTAAGAAACAAACATGGGGTACATAATACAGACAATGGTGTACACTAATATACAAGATACATAATTAGTGACAAAATACAAAAAATGACACAGCATACAGAATACAAAATACAGAAGTGGTAATGACAGTGATAAAAATAACATGATGAATAAAATGTATAATGATTTCCAAGACACAAAAGGGGGAGAGAACCCTGCCCTTGCGAGCTTACAATCTAAAGGGAATGGGGGGAAACAAGAGGAGGGGTAGTATACGATAAAATATATAAAGGCAGTGTGTTTTAGGATACCTAGTAGGAGTGCAATTTGGTCTTAGGACAAAGGGAAGTGGCTTAAGGTAGCGCATATGCTTGTCAGAACAAATGAGTTTTTAGAGAGTGTTTAAAAGTAACAAAGGTTGGTGAGTGACGGATGTGTTGTGGGAGGGGATTCCAGAGAAGGGGTGAAGCGTGTGCAAAATCTTGTAAGCGTGAATGTGAGGAGGCGATTCTAGAGGAGGACAACAGAAGATTGTGTGCAGATCTGAGATTGCGATTGGGTTTGTATCTGGAAATTAGTGAGGATATGTAGCGGGGAGAGAGATTGTGGAGAGCTTTGTAGGTTAGGGTTAGGAGTTTGAACTGAATCCTCTGGTTAATTTGCAGCCAGTGAAGAGCTTGACATAGAGGGTCGGCAGAGGAAGATCGAAAAGAAAGATGAATGAGACAAGCAGCTGAGTTCAGTACCGACTGGAGCGGGGCCAGTTTGTTAGAAGGTAGTCCACAAATAGTGGAGTACAAAAGTTCTCCTATCATGCAAATCCCACCAGCCTAAGGAGTTTATTGAATTTAGCCTATCGTAATATATAGCTGCCAGACTATTGCTATTGTTTTATGTTTTCTTTGCCTGTTACTTATAAGCTGGAACTAGCAATACAGAAATGTAGCTGAAATAATTTCAGTCAGGAAACTTCCAATCTTGTTGAATTCATGGTCAGGAATTAAAACAGATGGTCATTTGGTAAGTTTACATGACAGGTAGATGGCAATGTGGGATGCTGGTAGAGGGGAAATGATGGGTGGGAATAGTTATGGCAGCGGAAGCAGAACCTGTTTACACAAATACGTGAAGGGCAGAGTGCTGGCACCTGCTTGCTGTGTAGGGATGAAGTACTATGGGGGAAGGTGTGTAGGGGAAGTCAGGGTGAGTATTCACAACCAGTAGCTGTGTAGGGATGTGTGGTGTTTACAAAAGGAAATGGGACAGCAACCACTTTGACACCACTGCATCACTAATGCCTCTTGGGACTGTTATTTGAATAAGTGGGAGAATCTATATACATCCTATATAATAAAGAGCCTGTCACTGCGTCCTCTGTGTCCCTGTGTCTATGCATTGTGCCTGGTTTGCATGTGTGGTACAAGGACGGACTTCTGAGCGCAGAGGAGGATGGCGCAGGGGGATGTGCGTGCATTCGTGAGCGCTGCCATGCGGATGCGGGGGACCGTGGTCTTGCGACTGGGGGGGGGGGGGGGAGGCTGAGGCCTAGCGTCCACTAGTTTATATATAAATATGATACTTAAACACACAAATCTATATATCCTACTATTCTATACTACTGGTAGAGTTGTATTCGTTTTATATATATATATATATATATATATATATACTGTATATATATATATATATATATATATATATATATATATATATATATATATATATATTTATATTTCTGTAATATTTGGCAACTTGCCACTACCAGCCAACAGTCTGTATTAACAGCATGCAGAGCTGACAGAGGCACACGACATGTTTCGGCATCACCCTTACTCAGGTTCCTCACCTGAGGAAGGGTGACGCCGAAACATGTTGTGTGCCTCTGTATGTGCCTTTTATATCATTTATTATATATATATTTTTGTGTAATATATGGCAACTTGCAGGGGCGTAGCAATAGGGGGCGCAGAGGTAGCGACCGCATTGGGGCCCTTGGGCCAGAGGGGCCCCAAAGGGCCCTCCTTCGACTACAGTATTAGCTCTCTATTGGTCCTGTGCTCATAATAATCACTTCTATAGATAGTTTGTATAGTGGTAATCATTAACACACTGTTCCCCATCCCCTTCTTGCACCTCTGACACTGTAGTTGCCATTGGCAAGTTTTGGTGCTCCGTATCAATTGTTATGTATAGAGTGCTTGGGAGGCCCCATTGTAAAACTTGCATCGGGGCCCACAGTTCCTTAGCTACACCACTGGCAACTTGGCACTACCAGCCAACAGTCTAATGGTAGATTGTGTTGGAGCATGATATAGGTAGCCTCTGTGTGTAAATGTATTTTTTCTAAATATTGGCAAATTAAATGTTGTGTCTGACATTAACAGGACCTCTTGCTTTTATCCCCACAGTCTCTGAACCCCTATGCCTGCCTTCCCCCTACACGGCAATGCCACTCAGACTGCTCAGGGGATGTCCTTCAGGCTCTTAGTCAGGAGGAACGTGATGTCATTGAGGCGGTAACATCCATGGGATATCCTCTGCGCAGAGCTATGATTGCTTTACAGAAAATGGGAGGACAAAGCCTAGACCAGGTGAAGGCTCAGATTTGCTATAATATAATTTTAGAGCAGTAAAACTAAACCCTAATAGCAAGATTGCTGCCAGTGTTTGCCCCCTACAAACTATACATGGTAAAGCAGGTCTTATTTGCTAGATCATGGCCCATATGCAATTCCCTTTTTCTCCCGAGTCTTCTCCTAGGTGATATATTTAAACTTGTTAATTAAATGCCTTTTAAAGAAAACCTGTAAGAAAAAAAAAGTTCCCCTGGGGGGTACTCACCTCGGGAAGGGGAAGCCTCAGGGTCCCAATGAGGCTTCCCCCACTCCTGTAGCTGCAGGCAGTCCAGCGCTGGCTCCCCCGAAGTGTCCCGGATTCGTCCCTCGACAAGCCTGACAAGCACTGATTTATTTACCTTTTCTGGCTCCAGCGGGGGTGCTGTTGCGGCTCTCCGCACGGAGATAGGCATAAATAGCCGATCTCTGTCGGGTCCGCTCTACTGCGCAGGCGACTTGCGCCTGTACAGTAGAGCGGCCCGACACCGATCGGCTATTTCTGCTTATCTCCAATCGGAGAGCTGATACTGCGCCTGCGCTGGAGCCGGGAAGGTAAATATTTACATTTCCGCTGTTCGGGGAGCTTTATCGCCGCCACCGTGGAAGCGAGGAGGTTGGGGGAAGCCTCACTAGGATCCGGAGGCTTCCCCCACCCGAGGTGAGTACCCCCCAGGGGAGGTTTTTTTTCGTTACAGGTTTTCTTTAAGCAAATACTCAAAATAATTTTGATATCAATTTTTCACCTACTTTTTGGTACTTTTTTAGATGAAAATGCTGGGAAGTTATTTTAGATTGAAAATATTAAATTATCTCCTAGGAGAAAACTAGGATGAAAAAGTGAATTGCATATGGCCCCATGTGCTTTATGGCATGAAATAGAATTGAATGCACTCTGTTCAGCAGTGAAAGTCCCTCTTCATAGCTCAGCAAGCTGCTGTAGTGAGAGCCATCTTCTGCCAAACTGGCCCAATTTGCAGGATATTGACTTGCATTAGAATGGAAGCAGCACAGTGGGCTGGAGAACATGGACCCTTACTGCAGCTGTCTGCTAAGGCTTCACTGCTTTTTACATTGAGTCTCACCAGTAATTAATCAACAAGAACCACACTCTCCTCAACAGTATAGGTTAGGTACAGGTCTGTGATTCTAGACCTGGAAGCCGGTGCCAGTTCCTGCAGGTACACCACTCCTGCACAACACAGTATAAAGAACACAAAGGAGACGGCACACTGAAGGCTTCTCAGATGAACTGTATTAACAGCATACAGAGCTGACAGAGGCACACCACATGTTTCGGCATCGCCCTTCCTCACGTTCCTCACCTGAGGAAGGGAGATGCCGAAACATGTCGTGTGCCTCTGTCAGCTCTGTGCGCTGTTAATACAGTTCATTTGAGAAGCCTTCAGTGTGCCGTCTCCTTTGTTCTTTCTTCTCACCTTTGATTCCAATATATTGTATGAATGATGTGGCTCATACATGGAGATATTAGGAGCAAAGAGCAACAAAGCCCCATCTGCACATAGTGGGCTTATCCGGTAATTTTTCAGTGTGCAATCCGTGCACAACAATTTTACCGGTCTTAACGGCAGGGGAACACCATCTAATCAGTAATCAGTGCCATGCACGTTACCGGATAATGCGCACATTGCTTTGGTACCATAGCAACATGCATGTTTGGGAAGGGTGGTAGGACCAATTAACCAATCTGGATGGTTTTTAGATGTGAGAGAACACCAGAGTACTTGGAAGAAACCCACGCAAACATGGGGAGAACATACAGACTCCATGTTAAAAATGGGATTTGTACTTTCAGAACAAAGTCTTTCAAAGACCAGAGTAAATCATTTAAAAGGATGTGGTTGTTTATTTAACATTATTGAATAAATCAATAAAGGTACAAATCTTAGTTACGTTACAAATGATTACAAAAAATGAACAAATTGATTGTATGTCTGTATGTATGAAAGTATGTGTGTGTCTGTGAAGTGAAAATGGCAGAAAAAATCACTCCCGCCTAAAACTCCTGACATAACTAAAACAGAAGGATCCCATAATGCATTGCGATCCTATCTCTGGATTGGTCTAATTAAATAATGCTGTAGTCTCTATTGGTCGACTACTGAATCTAGCTACTTTAGTTAACTGTTCATTTATCACAAAGAAAGCACGTTCCAATCTGGTTGGAACCAGAACTAGCAGTCTCATTGTAACACTATGGCTTGAGACATAATGGGATACAGCTGTCTTACCAGCTTCTGACTGGGGGGGGGATGGTAGTCCTATACATACCAAGTGTGGGGGAAGTTCACTTTACAGACATCGTAAACAAAACCTTATGTTAAGCTCACCACTAACTCCTAGCACTCCTATGCTAGATAATAGAAGATTTCTTTCAATCAGTCTTATCAATATCACATATATAATTGATCTATAGCTTTGATATCTCAATCGCGTCACATCCAATATAGATAATTATTGTTCTCATCACAACAGGGCCCTAGTTATGAAGAGAGCTTAAATCATCACATATTTAGATTGCTCAGAGATTAAAATATTAAAACTACTTATTACATTTCCCCCTTTATAGAAGTAAAATCATATATTAAAATTACTTTCACTTCTATAAATACCCTTTGTATATTTTAATAATTATCAAAAATTTAACAATCATATTCTGTCACCTTTCATTAATAATTACCTTCAAATTTTGCTACCCCTAAATTTTTAGACAAATTAATAACTTTTATTTAAACTAATTGCATGTATATGCTCTTCATTCATCCCTTGTGAATGAACTCTAAAAGAAAAAAAACTCTTAATCTCTGCCTTGCTGGACTTAACTTAAACAGCAACTACTTTTGTACTTTCATGTGTAATTGAAACAGTGTATGTTAACCCTTTCACATCCTGTTGTATAGGGAATTTTACCTTTGACAAAAACGGTAGATTCTTCTTAAAATTAAACTAATACCCTTAAACTAAACATGCAAGCATGATGACAAATCTAAACTTTGAATTTCATTACTTTTTCTTCCATTTTAAAATGATCATAAAACCCTGTTTATAAAAACAATCATAATAATGTATATAATTAACTGGATTACCTAATAATGTTACATAATAATCAGATGTATTGCCTTACAACTACTAATATCATCAAAATATTATTCATTCATCTTGGTGGAATTCATATCACTTATCCATCCCAAATCAATATGAATTAATGTATACCTGTATTCTTCAATTATGTCATACCTCCTTTAAAACTTTGTATTACTGTTTGGAAATATCTATAAAATATATAGTTTGAAGTTTCAAACATCTCCTAATCAGATATGGTTTCCATTATTAATAAAAATTAAAAATATTAAATCATAAAAATGTGTCATTTAAGGACATAATACTGATGCAATGTGTATAATAATACCTTCCCATCATCTGATTTACATTAACAGTTTATTATGCTATCTAACTAGCCCTTTTCTTTCTGACAAACCTTTTGCTTTCTGACAAGCCTTATTATCTTTAAATCAGATTTCAAAGTTTCTTAATACAACCCATTAATTATATCAATGATCTTTGCACCATCTAAAATTCCTTTTCTAATATTTTGATCAAACTCTCAAAATAACTTTGCATACCAGATATATTATGGAAACCCCTTTCTATCAAAAATATCAACTTCCAAACATTAATCAAAAATTTACCCTATTATTATTATTATTATTTTTTTTTAAATGAATGGATCTATAAGCTATTGGATAAAAAAAACTTTCCTTAAAAAACCTTTCCTTATCTTATCAATATTTTTCCCTAAACTTTTTCATTACCTTATGAAAATATCACATAAAATCTAATTCTGTTCTGTAACAAATAAAACAAACAATTAAACTCAAAACACCAAAAATGTCTTTTTCATGTGTGTCAAATTAAAAATTATATGTGTGTAAAGAGATTAGATTCTCAGTTCAGTTCATGAAAAGTGGGGAGGGAAAAGAAAAAAAAACTCTTCATGTCTTCAAGCACTTCTGTTCATTCCTTTATCAATGGAAGCATGGAATCTCCTCTCAATAGGCTCGTTAGCATGTGAAAGCCTTGTAATCTTCGCCATTTCTGCATGTGACCTTTTACGTCAATCAATCTTTAGAGATACATCTCAATTTTCATCAATTTACAGAAAGGAAGGAAATCACCAGCATCTCTAATTTTCTTCACATACGTCTTCTGCAGACAGACTTCTGGTATGTGACATCTTATGGAGGACCATCATCCGCCTTTCGTCTGGTCTCATCCCTTGCTTCAGGCTCAATCGCAAAAATAGTTTCAGAAATACCCAGCTTCCTTTCTCGTTCCCCCGTTTTGAAACGAGCTTGCGATCTATGGCTGAGTTAATTTTCATGAATCATTTACGACTGGATGGCTCACCAATGTTAAAAATGGGATTTGTACTTTCAGAACAAAGTCTTTCAAAGACCAGAGTAAATCATTTAAAAGGATGTGGTTGTTTATTTAACATTATTGAATAAATCAATAAAGGTACAAATCTTAGTTACGTTACAAATGATTACAAAAAATGAACAAATTGATTGTATGTCTGTATGTATGAAAGTATGTGTGTGTCTGTGAAGTGAAAATGGCAGAAAAAATCACTCCCGCCTAAAACTCCTGACATAACTAAAACAGAAGGATCCCATAATGCATTGCGATCCTATCTCTGGATTGGTCTAATTAAATAATGCTGTAGTCTCTATTGGTCGACTACTGACTCTAGCTACTTTAGTTAACTGTTCATTTATCACAAAGAAAGCACGTTCCAATCTGGTTGGAACCAGAACTAGCAGTCTCATTGTAACACTATGGCTTGAGACATAATGGGATACAGCTGTCTTACCAGCTTCTGACTGGGGGGGGATGGTAGTCCTATACATACCAAGTGTGGGGGAAGTTCACTTTACAGACATCGTAAACAAAACCTTATGTTAAGCTCACCACTAACTCCTAGCACTCCTATGCTAGATAATAGAAGATTTCTTTCAATCAGTCTTATCAATATCACATATATAATTGATCTATAGCTTTGATATCTCAATCGCGTCACATCCAATATAGATAATTATTGTTCTCATCACAACAGGGCCCTAGTTATGAAGAGAGCTTAAATCATCACATATTTAGATTGCTCAGAGATTAAAATATTAAAACTACTTATTACACTCCATGCAGATAGTGTCCTGGCCTAGATTTGAACTGGGTACCCCAGTGCTGCCAGGCGGTAATTCAGCTACACCACCATGCTGCCAATTTTCACCTTGCTCAATTACAAGTTCATAATTCATGCCTAATAATACATTTGTTTACCACAGAATTAATACACAAACAGATGTGTGTTCGGGTAATCCTATTATTGCATTGACGCAAAACTGATGCCACCATTATCCTGTTACCCATACAATCTTGTAATCTTTATGCCTATTAAAACCACAAAGCTCAGAGGACATTGGTCTCAAGCCAGCTTAACCACCAGTATTTTTTTGTTTTTTGTTCAATAGACAGACTGGTGGAAACTAAGGAAAGCACAACAGAACTGATAAGGAGAAGTACAAAGAAATACTTAGCAAAAGTGGAGTAGTTGTGCAGAGCAGCTGATTGATCATTGTTTCATCTAGCAGCAGAGGCAGAACTACAAACCATGGGTGTGGACACTTGCAAAAATGTCATGGGCTACTCCTTCCCCCCAGGTCTTACCTACCCTGCCTCCAAACAAGTGTGGCCAATACTCTTCCACCCGCAAATGCATGCAGCCACCTAACCCCCGTGACAAATAACTGCTGCCACCTAACCACCCCCTCCATAACATGTGTGGCCAACATAACTCTCCCAGCAAAGCCAGTGTGGGCTGCTTAACCACCCCTCCTCCTATTACATGTGTTACCAGCATAACTCCCTTTCCCACCCATGGTCCGGTTACACAACACACAACCACACACTTCCCCCTTTTAATTAGCAAAATAGGACAGCAGAGTTTTACTTGTCCCGGCATCGGTTCAGTCCACTCTGCTGTTCACTGCAGCCACTCTATTCAGCACACCTCCATTCCCTACAGCTCCCAATGTATGTCATGTGACATGCATCTGGAGCTGTATAGAGCAGAAGTATTCAGTACAGAGTGGCTGCGAACAGCTGAGTGGACCAACCCAGCACTGGAGCAGGTAAAAAACTGCTGTAATTCTCTTCTGATTTGGGAAGGAATTGTGTAAGAGGAGAAAGTAGCCAGAGGGGCCTCCTAGTATTAGGCAGCCAGAACTTCCCTTGAAAAATATGTAGCCAGAGTTGCCCCCCCCCCCCCATGCAGAGTCTTGAGTAGAGTCTGCATAGAGGTAACTCACCTGTCTCCGCTCCAGCCACACTGTCTTCCTTCATCCTCCTTAGCACCCAAGCTTCTGTTGATCCAATGACATCTCTCATCATGTAACCAGCAGGTCTTGTGACGAGAGTCACCACTGGAGCCATGGAGACGGGGACACTGAGGAGGCTGATCGTGTGGGAGATTGTGTGGCTGGAGTGTGGACTCTGCAGTACAGATGTGTACCTTATCACCGGACAGTTTCACAAGGCCTGTGTTGTCAGCCTTGGGGATAATCAAGCCTTAAGCGCCCTACCTTCAGCAACTGCAGGGGTCGTGGGGACCATTGTTACGCCGCAGTTTGGCATTTTCATCTCACTTTATTTATTTTTATTTTTTACACTGCCCCAATGACTATACTAACTCTATGTATTAAATTGACTCTAGGAGCCTAGTGCTGCATGCCAGGACAGTAATAATTAATTCCACAAGTCCTAGTCTGATAGTTCTGTACTCTATATAGCAGTATTTAACTGTTAGAAATATAAAGCTACTGCATGTGTGTTCCACCTGTTTACTCAACATTAGTTGCTAAACATAGCTGACGTGTGTTGAAGCTGAACAATCTCTCAGCACCTGCTCATGTCAGGTTCTCTCTTGCTTACCACAGGTCTTGGGATATCTTGGCGCCACAGACCGTCTATGTAAAATGGGGTATGAGGAGGCGCTGGTTGAAGAGGCCATGGAGATTTTCCAAAATTCTGAGATAAAGGTAGATTCAAAAATTGCTGAATGTGTTTCATCTGTTAAAGGCAAGAGCCATGTTCATTTCATTGTTCATTTGTTAGTTCTAATTATAGTGGCGATGGGGTTTAGGAAGACACCTCATCTGGTTTTCAGACAGGCTGGAAACCCTGACAGGAAATCACTCAAGCTAAGCATCCTCAGAAGTTTGCCTCGGGCAGCAAAACATCTAGAACTGGATCTATTTGTAGCCAATCGTCTACAAATAGATGATCTGCTGCAATAAATTTTCCCTATGTAATAGCCGATGGGCCACTGTCTGCATCTAGCGCCCAACTAACCATCTGGGCCCCCTATTACCATAATTTGCATTGGCTTTTATTAGGCGCCTGCTGATCTATTCGCTCAAATTACCTAATCCATGAGGATATGTCACTGTTGGTAATGTGTAATGCAGAACAAAGAGGTATCTGCTTACGGTATTTATTAATTTTACCTTTTAGTAGGGCCTCTTTAAGTTTGCCCAAACCACACATTCCAGCATTTTTTTTTTTAATTAACAGAGATTGGTGACAAAACAGTCCTGAGTGGCTGGAGAGTGTACTGGTAAAGGGCTCTGCTTCAGCACCTATTCAGTAAGGAGTCCTTGGGTAAGACTCCCTAACACTGCCGCTCCCTACTGAGCACCCCCTAGTGGCTGCAGTGTTGAGTCCGCCAGGAGAAAAATGCAATATAAATGTTATTTGTCTTGTCTGTTTTCAGATCAGTTTGCCTTGTAAATGTAACATCATTTAACTGACATCTAAAAAGAGAGAAACTCTTGATGTCACATTCTCTCTATTGTGATGTTCTTCAGTCAAGGAAAATAGAAAACAAGTGCAACACTCAATGCATCCAGTAATGAGAAAAGTGATCTCAATAAGTGCAGGATCATCCATCGGTGCTGCCTTACTCAAACCGTGTGCTCCAGCTGTGTAGGCAAAGGAAGCAATGCAGATGCGTTCATAAGGAGAATGAGAGGTGGGTACCATCCATTTACATGGAAAGCTGTGTTGTGTCATCCAGTGAACACAATTTCAATACAGACGTGTGTCAAGTCAGCTGTGTAATCACCAGGGCCGGGCCGAGGCATAGGCTGGAGAGGCTCCAACCTCAGGGCGCAGTGTAGGAGGGGGCGCACAATTCATTCAATAGAAATGTGGAACTCCGCTCAATACCTCCGTCTATCGACAGTGCAGAAAACAGGCTGCCAAGACCTCAGATCCAAGGATGTAGAAAGTGAAGTCCGCACGATGTCGATGAAATCACTATGGCTTTATTCAATAGTTACACATACAAGCTAAGAACCAGCACCACATGCTGACATGTTTCGGGCGTTACACGCCCTTAATCATAGCAAGTAACGCCCGAAACATGTCAGCATGTGGTGCTGGTTCTTAGCTTGTATGTGTAACTATTGAATAAAGCCATAGTGATTTCATCGACATCGTGCGGACTTCACTTTCTACAATTCATTCAGTTGTCATTCCTAATTGTGTATGAAGCAGAAAGAAATAAGAAAAGGGGATACATAGCAGTGACTGCAAGCCAGATAACAAGATATTAAGGTGTTGGGGAGGTTGTGGGTCCTGTGGCGTCTCTTCGTCTAATAGCAATCAGTGTGTGATGGCTGGGGTGGGAGAGAGGGAGGGGCGCACTTTGGTGTCTCAGCCTTGGGTGCTGGAGGACCTTGTCCCTGCTCTGGTAATCACCATAACCTGCTAACTTGGGAGAGGAGGGTGGTGGGCAGGGCCTGTTCTAGACTTTTTGCTGCCTGAGGCAAACTTGTGAGGATACCCCCCCCCCCTCCCCGAATTGGAATGATCGCGCAGCACCCAACAATTTACTCAACAGCTTCATTTAAAGTGCTCATGTGACATGCTGCAGCTCGACACAATAGCACACTGGCTGGCTGTGAGTCTGTGATAAACAAACTGCTCACCCTCAGCCACTCCATTCCTCCTCAGCCAGGACAGCAGTCCCACCTCCTCCCTTCTGCTGTGCAAGTCAAATGAAACACTGCTGCTCTCTGGCCTCCCCCCTCCTCACTCACTGTCAGACTCCTCACACAGCACAACAAGCTGCTTTTCCCCAATGATGATCTGTTCACCTCATTCTCCTCTCACTTATCATTCTACTCTGACTGCATGCTGTTAGTGTAAACACACAGTACAAACATGCTGCCCCTGTAATCCCTGCGCCTGATGCAAATGTTTCACCTTGCTTCATGAGAGAACTGGCCTTGGTGGTGGGCACAAATCTGACCTATGACGGCTGTTTCAAGTCACCTTGGACACTGTAAGTTACGGGTGCTGGATAGCAGAAGGGACCGAGGAGCACAGAGCAGCCCCACCAGGGACAGCGAGGCCCCCTCTAAAGTAAGGCCTCAAGCAGGGGATCTGCCTTGCTTGTACCCTGACTGTGCCCCTGGGGTCACGCAGGGCTTTGACCACTGCGTGACCAAGTGTCCTATGTTATGTAAAATGCCACGTCTGTTTTGCAATTGTGCTTGCTGGATGACACAATAAACACAGCTTCCTGTGTAAACGGATGGTGCCTGCCTCTACTCATGTTCTTCTTGATAACTCCTGACATCTGCTAATTATGTGCAGTGTGTCTGTGAGGTTCCTCGTGGCGGCAGGCTGTCCTCTTGCTTTGCACACTTGTATGCTAATATCCTTCCCAACACGTCATTGTTTTATTGCTGCTCTGTGTTCAGTTATGCTTTTATATGTGTACTAAAAATCCTTATAGGGGAATAGTCTTCTCTCCAACTCAATATATTTCAAGTTTCTTTATCAGCTGATTGTAAAACTTTGTTTATAGTTTTAATTCTTTACGTTAAGCAATGACATCACCGTGGTCATTATTTAGTCTGTTTTTATCCCATTCTAATCAGGCTGAGTTGCAGTAAGTGAAGTCAGCATTAGTCATACGTTTCTCCTCATGCACTCGTCAGCCATCTCGCGTAGTGTTGGGCGAACACCTGGATGTTCGGGTTCGGGCCGAACAGGCCGAACATGGGCCAGATGTTCGGCATGTTCGGCCCGAACGCCGAACTCAATGGAAGTCAATGGGACCCCCGAACATGCCCATTTTTGGGGCCCTATGGGGTCGCAGGCATAAGGGGGGAGCATGCCCCGATCGCGGGGGGGGTCAGAAATTCCCCCCACCCCCTCCGCTAGCGCTCCCCCCTCTGCCCGCTTCCCCATAAAAAAAGTTTAAGGCAAGTTAAATGGTACTTGGTAGAAAAACAGGAGTTAAATAATGTGAGGTGTAGCCTTATGTGCAGGTACCAGCACTGGTAAACAGTATATGCAAAACCAAAACAGAGAACAAAAACCAGTATATGCTGCTCAAAAACTGCACTTTATTGTAGATATTTAAAAAGGCACACACATATAGAATCAAAGCATGTCAGGGGTTAACCTGTCATACAAAGTGTGTATTATTAAATTCAATACTATGTGCTGCAACTGTCAAGGACAGTAGGAGAGAGTCCCTATTGAATAGCAAATTTCTCAGATTATAGATCAGGTCACATCTAACTATGAAGGGCTGGTCACACACAGCTGACTAGAGGGAACCACAATTGAGGTGACAGATTGTGTAGGACCCAATCTGAGGTAGATAAATAGACCATCCGGAAAAACTTGCCTATAAAGGCTAAGGCAACCGGTGTTTTTAACCCTTGGCAACGCCAGTGTCATGCTCCCGTGAGGAGACCCAATTTGTGTTAGTCATAACCACTCACAGAGGGCAAAAAAATGGCGCAACCAATATGGTCAATATGTGTGGCTACCTGTGTCACAACCATAAGAATTCAGTCCCTGTATTCAGTCTAATAGGTGGCGAAGTTATTGGGAACACCCTTAACCAGTGCACTGCGAGGAAACCAGAATATTACATGTAGATATGGTTATAACCACTCACAGAGTATAGAAAGGTGTGACCAATATGATCAAAAAATTGCTATTCATAGAATATAGGGAGACCGGGGACCGATAGCAACAGCCCTAGACCACTGGTTATACATAAAGCCAGAACCGCATAAGTAATTGTACAGGAAATATTCCAGTTGGAGCCATAAAGAGTTCATAGATCTGCAACAGCAAAAGGCAATTTTCAAAAAATAGCATTGAACATATGTCCATAAAGCCAAGGCCTGTCACAGTAGGGTTAATAGGACAACGCTGCTCCTATTATAATGCCGGCAACCCGTTGCGTCATTGCATACAGAGCAAAGTTCTTAAGACGGTATAATTTCCATAAACAGTTTGCAGACTATTGAAATTGTAGCAGAATGATGCTGTCCGGAACAGAACACGTGTAAAGATCCCATTCAATGCAATATGTAGGGAAATCTGTGATAAACATCCATCACATTCCACATGGATACACCAGTATGCGGGACTGCCAACCAGATATGCGTAGATCTGCAACCATTGATGTCAAACATTGGTGGCTATGTGGCGCATTTATAGTAACTCAGCCAAACTGTTTTTCAGAGAACTGCTGATGAAATCAGTCACAACAAGCCACCTAGAGTGTGGAGCAGTATAGTCAATGCCACATATGGGCAGCTGGAGGCACTCATATGGTAGTCATTATCCCATGCATACTGGCAAGTACACTTATCTGATCCGGTGATGATGCTTGATATCGCAAACTGCATAAAGTAGAAGCGGCTCGTAAAGGCTCCAAGCTGACGCCCAAACAGGGCTCTCACATGCGGTAATGGCTGCGGCCTGTGTCGGTCAAAACCACGGCTCCCACTAACGTATTGCGTAGCGTGACGTCTACGCGTTTCGCCCCGCCCACCGGAGCTTCATCAGGACGTGCTACATCATCACGTAAGCTATCCCGGCCTCCCTGAATTTATATCGGGCCGTCAAATTGGCTCTATTCCAAAAAGACACCATCTAGTGGTGGAGGTCGGGTAACAACTACTTTTTGGAATAGAGCCAATTTGACGGCCCGATATAAATTCAGGGAGGCCGGGATAGCTTACGTGATGATGTAGCACGTCCTGATGAAGCTCCGGTGGGCGGGGCGAAACGCGTAGACGTCACGCTACGCAATACGTTAGTGGGAGCCGTGGTTTTGACCGACACAGGCCGCAGCCATTACCGCATGTGAGAGCCCTGTTTGGGCGTCAGCTTGGAGCCTTTACGAGCCGCTTCTACTTTATGCAGTTTGCGATATCAAGCATCATCACCGGATCAGATAAGTGTACTTGCCAGTATGCATGGGATAATGACTACCATATGAGTGCCTCCAGCTGCCCATATGTGGCATTGACTATACTGCTCCACACTCTAGGTGGCTTGTTGTGACTGTGATTTCATCAGCAGTTCTCTGAAAAACAGTTTGGCTGAGTTACTATAAATGCGCCACATAGCCACCAATGTTTGACATCAATGGTTGCAGATCTACGCATATCTGGTTGGCAGTCCCGCATACTGGTGTATCCATGTGGAATGTGATGGATGTTTATCACAGATTTCCCTACATATTGCATTGAATGGGATCTTTACACGTGTTCTGTTCCGGACAGCATCATTCTGCTACAATTTCAATAGTCTGCAAACTGTTTATGGAAATTATACCGTCTTAAGAACTTTGCTCTGTATGCAATGACGCAACGGGTTGCCGGCATTATAATAGGAGCAGCGTTGTCCTATTAACCCTACTGTGACAGGCCTTGGCTTTATGGACATATGTTCAATGCTATTTTTTGAAAATTGCCTTTTGCTGTTGCAGATCTATGAACTCTTTATGGCTCCAACTGGAATATTTCCTGTACAATTACTTATGCGGTTCTGGCTTTATGTATAACCAGTGGTCTAGGGCTGTTGCTATCGGTCCCCGGTCTCCCTATATTCTATGAATAGCAATTTTTTGATCATATTGGTCACACCTTTCTATACTCTGTGAGTGGTTATAACCATATCTACATGTAATATTCTGGTTTCCTCGCAGTGCACTGGTTAAGGGTGTTCCCAATAACTTCGCCACCTATTAGACTGAATACAGGGACTGAATTCTTATGGTTGTGACACAGGTAGCCACACATATTGACTATATGGGTTGCGCCATTTTTTTGCCCTCTGTGAGTGGTTATGACCATAATCTGACTAACACCAATTGGGTCTCCTCACGAGAGCATGACACTGGCGTTGCCAAGGGTTAAAAACACCGGTTGCCTTAGCCTTTATAGGCAAGTTTTTCCGGATAGTCTATTTATCTACCTCAGATTGGGTCCTACACAATCTGTCACCTCAATTGTGGTTCCCTCTAGTCAGCTGTGTGTGACCAGCCCTTCATAGTTAGATGTGACCTGATCTATAATCTGAGAAATTTGCTATTCAATAGGGACTCTCTCCTACTGTCCTTGACAGTTGCAGCACATACTATTGAATTTAATAATACACAATTTGTATGACAGGTTAACCCCTGACATGCTTTGATTCTATATGTGTGTGCCTTTTTAAATATCTGCAATAAAGTGCACGTCACGCGTACCCTCGTATGCGTCATCACGTAGAGGACGTGAGGTCAGAGAAAGGGCGGAAGTACCACAAGGGTACTACTGCTGAACCGCCCGCTGCCCGGCCTCAACGCGTCACTCTGCTACTCAGACTCCTCCTCCTCCTCACTCCACTGCCAGTGCCAGGCCAGCCACCAAGTACTATTTAACTTGCCTTAAACTTTTTTTATGGGGAAGCGGGCAGAGGGGGGAGCGCTAGCGGAGGGGGTGGGGGGAATTTCCGACCCCCCCCCCGCGATCGGGGCATGCTCCCCCCTTATGCCCATAGGGGGGCCGTATTGCGGCATGTTCGGGCCCTGTTCGGCAGGCCATTCAGTAGTTCGGGGCGAACCCGAACTTAAAAGGCCGAACACCATCAGGTGTTCGGCCGAACTCGAACATCACCCGAACAGGGTGATGTTCTGCAGAACCCGAACAGTGGCGAACACTGTTCGCCCAACACTAATCTCGCGGTGCTTGTAAATGTGTAGTGGTGTAGCAATAGTGAATACAGAGGTATTGTAACTGGGGCCCTGGACTTGTGGGTGCCCTCCTCCAGTCACTGCATTAGCCCTTTAGGCAAAGAAGAAGGTGAAAGGAAGCGCTGATGATAAGGTAGTGGCATGCTAAAGACCCCTACACCAGTGTCTCCTGGAGTACACAAGTCCAAAGAAGTAAATGTGTCGACTCGCCTCCACCTGTAGTAGTTATAGCTCTTTATTCACAAGTAACGTTCGGCAGCCGTAACAGACCGCTGTTTTGTGCTTCCTTGCCCTTTATCAAACTGCCTTTATTTAAGCAGTTTAATAAAGGGCAAGGTAGTCGGAAACAGTAGTCTGTCACTGCTGCCTAACTTAACATGTAAATTAAGAACTATAACTACTACAGACAGTGGCAAACCACTTAGTGCTAACATACAGTTAAGCATACAGCATTATGAAAGTATCGTTCACTGCCACTGTAAACATGCACATTGTCTGGTAAACACACAGCATGCAGTGCGTTACCATAACAGGACCCGCCCCACCGCATTCAATGTAAATGTATGTACCATAGCAATATCATTGTGTTGCAATTATATTGCCCATTGCAATGGAAAGCAACAGACTAAGGGCCATATTCTATTGCTGAACTCACCAGCGCTAAGCACTGGCGAGTTCTTAACTTAGGCGATGGGGGCATCGCCTAATCTAATTAAACTTTAGACCCCCCCAGGCGGAAAAGAACTCGCTTGGGCGATATAATAGCCCAGCGAGTTCTTAACACTGAATCCAATTACCCTTATCATGTCTCCGGGAAGCGATGCTTCCCGGCAGACATGAGAGTTAGCTTAGACCTGCAAAAAGCAGGTCTAAACTAGCTAACGCACGTCGTCGCCGCAGCATCTGGGGGTCTCCTTTAATAAGAAGACCCCCAGAGCTCCCCGTCGGGTCGCCGCACAGTTTAGAAGCCCCCGCGCAGCTCTGCACCGGCACCCCTGTTGGCATACATACCGCCGCAGATCGGTAATAAAATGGCTCAGACAGCGGACCAATGGGGAGCCCAGGCTGCAGATTCAAAGATGCTTTGCCCGGGCTCCTTCTATGCGGACAGTAATTACAGTGTTAGATACACTGTAATTACGCAACGGATTTTGCGGCGAGAGGCGGCGGGTGATCTGCAAGGGTACGTATGCCAACAGGGGTGCCGGTGCAGAGCTGCGCGGGGGCTTCTAAACTGTGCGGCGACCCGACGGGGAGCTCTGGGGGTCTCCTTATTAAAGGAGACCCCCAGATGCTGCGGCTGAAGATGGCGGCGGATGTTAGGCGGGTGAGTGCGCATGTGTGGGGAGTGAGGCCGTGGTGCTGATGGACAGCACCACAGCGTAAACCTCACTCCCCATCGCTCGGTAAAAGGGAGCATCGCTCAGGCTTTCGCCTGAGTAATGCTCCCTAACGATCGGCCATCGCGTGAAGGATATGGGCAATAGGATTTGCCGGTAATCCTCGCGCGATGGCAAGGTGATAAGTAGCTCGCATCTGCAAGCTACTTATCACCTTGAATAGGATATGGCCCTAAGTGTGAAATGACCCTCAATTATTCACTGTTATGGGCTGGTGTACTATTCATGGCCATAAGCAACTAAAGGATTGCCTTTGTACGAGCACCACATGAATACAATGTAAGCGTCATGTAGAAAACAGTGGCAGACAATCTCTGTTGGCAGTATCAACATAATTACTTTAACCATTTCAGCCTGCGGGGATTTTTCACATTATGCATCAGAGCAATTTTCACCTCCCATTCATTCGCTAATAACTTTATCACTACTTATCACAATTTGTTGATCTGTATCTTGTTTTTTTCTGCCACTAATTAGGCTTTCTTTGGGAGGTACAGTTTGCTAATGCTGGATACACACGGTGCGTTCGTGCACTCGATTTTCCCGTCGATTCCCGTCGATTCGTTTATTTCCAACATGTCCGATTTGGATTTCGATGGATCGTTAGGTCAATTCGGCATACTTTGCATGCGAATCGACCTAACGATCCATCGAAATCCAAATCGGACATGTTGGAAATAAACGAATCGACGGGAATCGACGGGAAAATCGAGTGCACGAACGCACCGTGTGTATCCAGCATTAGAATTATTTTTTTCTAAATGCATTTTAACAGGCATATTAAGAAAAAAATTGAAAAAAATCATTATTTCTCAGTTTTTGGCCACTATAGCTTTAAAATAATACATGCTACCATAATTAAAACCTATGTATTTTATTTGCCCGTTTGTCTCGGTTATTACACCATTTAAATTTTGTCCCTATCACAATGTATGGCACCAATATTTTATTTGGAAATAAAGGTGCATTTTTTCAGTTTTGCGTCCATCACTATTTACAAGCTTATAATTTAAAAAATGTTCGTAGTATACCCCCTTCACATGCATATTTAAAAAGTTCAGACCCTTTGGTAACTATTTATGTTTTTTGTTTGTTTTTTTTAATTGTAATTTTTTTTTACATTAAACATTTTATTTGGGTAATTTTTTGGTGTTGGGAAATAAACAGTTAATTTTTAATGTTATACTGTGTGTAAATTACCTTGAAAAATGTATGTAGATGTAGTTTTACTATTTGGCCACAAGATGGCCACCTTGAGTTTTTTTTCCTTGTGCTTCTCGCTTTCCGGAAGCACAAGGAGGCTGGGAAACATTTTTTTTGCAGAAAGACTGCGGCCTCTGATAAGAGACCATCGGTGTTTCTGCTGGGTTCAGGGGCGTAGCAATAGGGGGTGCAGAGGTAGCGGCCGCATCGGGGCCCTTGGGCCAGAGGGGCCCCCGAAGGGCCCTCCCTCAATTACAGTATTAGCTCTCTAATAATCCTGTGCTCATAATAATCACTTCTAATAGATACTTTGATTAGTGGTAATCATTAACAAACTGTTCCCCATCCCCTTCTTGCACCTCTGACACTGTAGTTGCCATTGGCAGGTTTTAGTGCGTCGTATCAATTGTTATGTATAGAGTGCTTGGGGGGCCCCATTGTAAAACTTGCATCGGGGCCCACAGCTCCATAGCTACGCCACTGTCTGGGTTCTTAGATCAGTGAACGGGAACCATGTTCCCGTTCACTGATCCCAGGGCTACCGGGGAACGGCATGGGGGCGCCGCCTGCGATCATGCGCGGGAGCGCGCCGACGCGCGGCACCACAATAGAACAGCCGCCTGGACGTGATCATCACGTCCGGGCAGCTGAAATGGTTAAACTGCAGTATAGCAAAGCAACCACAAGATATCAGTGTCTGTAGAATGGCGTGAAGCTCTCTATGGTATTGTGACTTTAGCTGCATTACCTGATGGTTGTGTATGATATATCTCTGCATGTTTTTATTCAGTAAAGAGTTCTAACTTGTTATACTAGGTGCCTATCTGTGAGTTCAGACCACTCTGCTCCATCAGTCTCACTGTCATTACACCTCCTGCAGACATGGCGGTGTATCAGCCCTCAGGGTGAATGAATGTCCTCACCCTAAAGAACCACAAAGACAAGTAATCTCTAATACTGGAATAGTTAGGTACCTCTGGTTTTTCTTTTACAATTCCATTCCTCCAGAGAAGGAGGGTTATCTGTCTAGAGCTTCCCATGTGTCCTCCATCCCATGGACCAGCCTTTCTCAACCAGTGTTCCCTGGCATTTCCCCCCATGCTGGGGGAAGTATGATAGAGCACATTAAAATAGGGGATACTGTAAAAAAGTACTAAATTGGGGGTCAAAATATCAATAAAACATCAATAAAAAGCACCAGAATAAGGAGACAGTATAATGAGGTACACTGCAAGTCCCTGCCTCCTGTGAAATAAATTCAGGGTCTCCTTGAGATCCAAAAATTATTTGCAGGGTTCCTCCAGGTCAAAAAGGCTGCCATGGACAGATCATGAAGGCATGGATATGTAATGTGTAAATGAAAGTACGAGTCATGTAGAAATAACATATTTTATATTCTACATAGTAAGACTCTTTGCTGCAGATATTTGTCACCGTGTTGGTGTTACTAGGCTGCACTGGCCTAGCTGTGACTGATCTGTGTCCTGACAAGTCTGGGAAAATTGTTCATTTCCTGTTTGCATGACGCCAAATCAGAGTTCAGGCAGAGACTGTGAGAAAACCTCCGTCCAGCGCCTGAGAGTGTACTCTGGTGCAGGCAAAAGTATGACAGGAACCACTGTGCTGAGTAGCTGTCTGTCTAGTGCTTGTGTGCTGCAATCTCCCAGCTGCAAACCAGAGCTGTGTATATGTGCATCAGTGTCCAGAACGGCCTATTATTCACTGCTTGATGTGAGAAAAATGCAGCATATTCAGTTCAAGTGAAATTGTACATTAGTCATAAAAGGGCCAGGGTGCTATCAGTCTAGATTCACAGCATATTTTAATGAAACTGACGGGGTGCACATAGCTTTCATCCCCAAATATCTGAATACAAAAGTAAGTTGTATGGATAAAGGGATTCTAAATGGAGCAGAATGCTTTTCATGATGTAACAGATGAATAGATAATGAATAGCCAAGACATAAACTAAAAACAACATACTTTATTGTATCCACCCACTGAAAACTAGAAAAACACACTTTACTGTATTAAACACTAAAAATAGCCTCTGCATAGGCTTGGCATAAACAAGGACCTTCAAAGGTTTAATGTTGTATTGTCTTTCACAGAGTCTCCATTTCCCAGAGCCAAATTATATGAACTATTGACCTTTTTTATCTATTCCCTGCACTCAGAAGCTGTTCTCTGCCGGGAAAGAGTTTTATGGCGGAAATTCCTTATCAGTGAGCATTGCGTTATAGTCCGACTAGGTCCCTATTGGGGAGAAACTGTCACTTGCATACCTGAACGTTTAACTCTTTCAGGCAGAAGAAGAAGAAAAGGAACACAGCCTAGTTATATGTATGCTTGGCACTGTACATACACATATCTGTCTCATCATGTCGCCTTGGGTACACTTTTTAAACCAGTTCCAGAGGCAACAACTCAAAGAAGTCATGTTAAACCAGGAATGGATAATTAGCCATTTGATTTTTTTAATGTACATTTTGTAATGTTACCTTTTTTGAAAGTCAGTGAAACAGCAGCAAAGTAACAGTAATCTTTACTGATAAATATAAATCAAACATTAATGTATTGCGATCATTTCAGTACAGTTTTTTTGTGAATTAGAAGACAAATACTATAAATACTCATTCCATTTAATAAAAAATAAAAGAAAGAGATAAGGTTTTATCAATTGTGCCCAATAATTTATTTTCTCAGGTTTAATCATCTTTTCATTTTTGATGGATCCGGAGAAATAATTGTGCAGACTTTCAAAGGAAATATCAAACTAAATGTGTTAAACAGAAAAGCTGTTTCATTATTCAACACAGAGCTGTGTTGCCAAATACAGCCACTAGAGGGCACTTCCCCCTAACATACATTCCTCGTAGACAACGCATGCACTAACCAAGTACTTCATATATCAACTAGCTAATGGCCCGGCGTTGCCCGGGTATGTATTTGGCTGGTGTCGGCTACGTCCACTTTTTCTAACCCTAAAGGTGCTCATACACGGTACAATAAAATGTTCAATTTTCCTGTTTATTCGACCAAAACGATTGAATCGAATGAAAGTTTAAAAGAATCTTTTTTTGATCAAGAAAAAAGAATCGATTATCCCGTTTTTTAAATAGAAATCCAATCAGACATGTTGGAAAAATCTTTATACTCAATCTAACAGAATAAACAAAAAAAATTATGTAATCGAAAAAAAAAAAAACTGTACCATGTATGGGCACCATAACACACAAACACTCAATGACCAAGTTTGTGAGCTTTGGCATCAATAATTTGTATATTCAAGTAGAAAGTAAACAAATCAGATTGGTGGTTTGTGACTCCACCCCTCTCTAGCATTTGAACCCCAGTCACCCAATGACCAACTGTAGCAGGTTTGAGGTATCTGCTATTAACATTGTAAAAATGGCAGCAATTCAAATATTTCCCTTGAAAATCAACAGGTGAGTTTTGATTGGCTATTATAGGCTCCACCCACTTCCCTGAATATTAATCCCAGGCACCCAGTGACCATCTGGGCAAAGTTTGAGAACCGTGCCAATAACTGTGTAAGAAGGCCTGCAGTTTATATTTTCCCAGTAAAATTTGTTTTTGGCTCTGCCCCCTTTTTGTAACCTGTAATGTAAATGTTCCCCTTGAATAATCAATAGGTGAATTTTGATTGGCTGTTGTAGGCTCCATCCACTTTCTAAATATTAACACCAGTCACCCAGTGGCCCACTGTGTCAAGTTTGGGAACCCTGCCATTAACAGTGTAAAAATGGTCGCAGTTTATATTTTCCCATGTAAAAAATGTAGTTGTTGGCACTGCCCGCTTTTTCTAACCTTGACATACAATCACTTAGTTACCAAGTTTATGAGCTTTGGGGTCCTTGGTATTAATAATTTGTATATTTCCATTGAAATTAAACAAATCTGATTGAATGTGGCTCCGCCCCCTTTCTGAAGTTGAACCCCAGTCATCCATTGTCCAACTGTGTCAAGTCTGAGAACCCTGCCAATAACAGAATGGCTGTAAACAATCCAACAAATCGGATTGACTGTTTGTGGCTCTACCCCCTTTAGTGGATTTGGACCCCAGTCAATGACTGACTGTATCAGGTTTGAGGCCTCTGTCATTAACAGTGTAAGAATCCTGATTCTGTAACCAACTACAGACCTGTGGCGAACTTACCATTCCTATCAAAAGTTATCGAGAAAGCAGTCGCCAACCAGCTGGAAGCCAGGCTTACAGATAACAACATCTTTGATACTTTTCAGTCAGGATTCAGGAAAAGGCACAGCACTGAAACGGCATTAGTCCGAGTAATTAATGATCTACTTACTGCAAGGGACAAGGGTGATTGCTCAATTCTGATTCTTCTTGACTTATCTGCAGCATTTGATACTGTGGATCATGAAATACTAATCCAGCAACTGAAGAATTACTGTGGCCTAAGGGGTTCTGTTCTTAGCTGGTTTCAGACCTTCCTTTCTGGCAGGACACAGCAAGTATGTCTGGGTACACACTACTCTAAACCAGTGCCACTTCCCTATGGAGTTCCACAGGGTTCTGTACTATCACCATTACTCTTTGCAGTCTACATGCTCCCACTGGGCAAAATAATCCAGAACTATGGCCTAGGATACCATTGTTATGCAGATGACACACAACTGTATCTGTTCTTCAAGCCTGGCACCCAAGACCTATCAGCATCCATAAATGTGTGTCTAGTGGATTTACAAAATTGAATGAACACCAGCTGGCTGAGGCTGAACTCAGACAAAACAGAGGTGTTGGTGGTAGGTGGTCCACACATGATGGATAAAGTTCAAAACGCTCACCACCTCAAACTAGCAATTGGGGGAGATACTGTACAGTATAAAGACTCTGTGCAAAACCTTGGGGTGATCCTGGATGGAAATCTAAAACTCAAACAGCAGATATCAGCTGTCGTCAAGTCTTCCTTCTTCCATCTAAGAAATATAGCAAAAATCAAACACCTTATCCAAGCTGAAGACCTACCTGTCCTGGTTCATGCATTTGTATCCTCCCGCCTAGACTACTGCAACGCCCTGTCGATCGGATCTACAGAAAAGGTTCTGCGCCCCTTACAGCTAGTACAGAATGCTGCAGCCAGACTCCTAGCCAATGCCCCCCGCAGCTCACACATCACCCCAGTACTGCAAACTCTTCACTGGTTGCCAGAAAATGGAGAATCAATTTTAAGATCTGCCTGCTGACATTCAAGGCTCTACACCACATGGGACCCAAATACATAGCGGATCTATTGGAACTTTATGCCCCTCCACGCACCCTCCGCTCTGCCAACAAGATGAAGCTGGTTATTCCCAGGATACACTTAACATTTGGTGCTCGAGCCTTTTCCTATGCAGCCCCTACTCTATGGAACTCGCTTCCACAATCAGTTTGAGAGGCTCCCTCTCTGGACAGCTTTAAAAAAGGCTAAAAACTCACCTCTTTTCCCTAGCCTTTGAGACTGCATAATGCAGGGTCACAGCGCTTTGAGTCCCCAGGGAGAAAAGCGCTATATAAATATTATTGTTATTGTTAAGAATGGCAGCAATGTAGATATTCTTCTTGAAAATCAACACCTGAATTTTGATTGGCTGTTGTAAGCTCCACCCATTTTCCTGAATATTAATCCCAGTCACCCAGTGACCAACCCTGCAAAGTTTGAGAACCCTGCCATTAACAGTGTAAGAATGGTTGCAGTTTATATTTAACGAGTGAATTTTTTTTTAGCTCCGCCCACTTTTTTGTAACCTGGACACACAGTTACTCAATGACCAAGTTTGTGAGCTTTCAGGTTCCTGGCATCAAAAATGCGTGAATAGAAGCAGTTTATCCAGCAAGGAAATCTGATCGGCTGTTTGTGGCTCCACCCCTTTAGTGAATTTGGACCCCAGTCACCCAATAACTGACTGTAGCAAGTTTGAAGCCTCTGCCATTAACAGTGTACGAATGGCAGCAGTTTAAATATTCTCCTTGAAAATCAATAGGTGAATTTTGATTGGCAGTTGTAGGCTCCACCCACTTTCATTAATCTCATTCACCCAGTGACCAAGTTTGCCACGTTTGAGAACCCTACGATTAACAGTGTAAGAATGGCTGCAGTTTACATTTTCCCATTAAAAATGAATAGCTGAAATTTGATTGGTTGTTTTATGCTCCGCCCACTTTTCCTGGATTTGTAACCTCGGTCACCAAGTGACCAACTGTGCCAAGTGTGTGGACTATCATCCCAGGTAGTAAGGGATCTGTATACCAAGTTTCGTTCGAATCGGTCAAGGCGTTTTCGAGTGATCGCGGCACATACATACATACACACATACATACATACATACATACACACATACATACACACATACATACACACATGCATACGATTTTATATATATATATATATATAGATTTATTTGAACTTCATAAATTAATTCCGATTCTTTTAAAATCTATTTAGCATTATTCTCAATATATAAATCCAAGAACAGTACAAACTTATATAAATAGTAAGTAATCAAATACATTATGTGAACTACTTTGAATATGCTCTTTGCCTGAATAGTACATTTTATAAATAGGCCCCATAGGCCAAATTATAAATAGGCCCCATAGACTCTATAAGTTTAAAAACCTTTTCACCTCCCTTTTCACCTCCCCCAGCACGAGTATCTAGTCCAGAGGTCCCCAAACTTCTTCAGTCAAGGGCAGGGTCAACGTACTTCAGACTGCTAGGGGGCCGGAACATTCATAAAATGATGGTGAAAAACATTGCATTAAATCTAGGTATTGATTCCCCGCAATCATGCCTGGAGGAGAACTCCCTGCAGCAGCCATTCAGTCATGTGGCGCTGAAAAGCGTATTTGTGCACCAGACAGTGAAGCATACCCAGGTGACAACCTGCGTCCATTTGGACAGCAGTGTCACCTGATTCAGAATTGGATTGGAAGCCAGTAAATGACTGCTCACTGGCTTCTACGGTATGTGGATGGGTGATGCCAGCACTGCTGTCCTATATGCAGGCAGACGATATTTAAAGATACAGTGCGCCGCTTCTATAAGTTATAGATTTTGTGTTTGGGGGGCCAGTGCAAAAGCCCACGGGCCTTAGTTTGAGGACCACTGATCTAGTCCCTGTATTTACACAAATATAAACAAATACAAACACTTGGTTCTGTTTCTATTTTTAGAACACACTAACTCTGTATCTCAATCTTGTGGCCAAAAAGTAAAACCGCATCCAAATACCCCATTATACACCTTCCCATAGAAAAATGAAATACATTTTCATTATTTTTAAAAACCCTTCGAGGTGAAATACAAACAGTAATGGAATAGCACTGGACAATGGGACTTATTGCAGCTAAGAGGCAGTGGGCGCTCCAAACCACGCAATGAAGAGGTAACTTTGTCTGTTTACTACTCTTCGAGGTGAAATGGTTACTTTAAACCTGTTGCCTTTGTGAGCAGACTGTTAAAGTTTATGTGCTATGATTGTATCCGGCCATAGGAGCTAGTGGGCGGGGTAATTTCATAGCTGTGTGTCAGACCCACTGAGGGTAAAGCCACACTCTTTGCAGCTTTACCAGCTTTTCTACAATGAGTGTTCAGAGAACTCACAGGTCCAAATGCAGCCTGTGTCTTCCCAATGGCTATATTTGTGATTGTAGCCATGCTCACATCCAGTGGTGTAGCTAAGGAGCTATGGCCCTCCAAGCACTCTACACATAACAATTGATACAGCACACCAAAACCTGCCAAGGACAACCACAGTGGTAGAGGTGCAAGAAGGGGATTCGGAACAGCTTAACAATCGCTACAATTCAAAGCATCTATAGAAGTGATGACTACCAGCACAGGGCTATTAAAGAACTAATACTGTGGTTGACAGAGGACCCCTCTGGTCCAAGGGCCCCGATGCGGTCGCAATCTCTGCACCCTCTATTACTAAACCACTGCTAACATCTATTCTCCCCGACCATGCATTGCATCAGGCACTGGCTTATAGTCATGTGATTGGCAGGAACATTCCATAGCCATCTTATTGCTGTAGGCAGGACAACTCTCTGTCACAATCCTTCCTTCCCCCCATACATGGATATGCTGTCATGGCTTGGTCACAATATGGCCACAAAAAAAAAACAGTATTAGGCATCAACAGGGGTGGTCCTAGACTTTTTGCTGCCTGAGGCAAACTTTTTTTTTTTTTGTATTAAAAAGCTTTATTGAGCATATCAACAAATATACAAAGCTTTTGAAAGCAGAACAGATAAAACATAAGGTATAAGCATACCAACTAAACATCAAGAGAATATGGGGGAGCATCTAGAGGACATAGTGTAGATAGTTGGGCCGTCCGGCCTGGGAAATGGGGTACTCGGAACCTCCTTCTGAGATCCCAGGGGTCAGTCCATCCTACCTGTTTTGGTGTAAGATTATATTGCTCCCTCTAACACATACATAAAACTTAAAAAAAAAGAAAAAACCACATACATAAAAAAATAAGAAACAGGATAAAAAGAAAGAATGAACTATCAAGATACATTCCTGCATAAGGTATTTGGTTACAGGAGTCCTGAATAAATCCAAACCTGAACATCATACTATAATGAATAAACACATATGTCCGAGGGAAATTAAGCACTCCTATATGTTTTCCAGGATTCCCAAATGAGATCAAATCTTGCCATATTTTCAATACTATAAAAATAAACCCGATCCATTATCATCATTAGGTCCAGGCGTTGGGTAACCAGTGATAACTCTAGTTCTGTGGTTTTCCATTTGAAGGCTATTGACCACTGAGCGGCTAGTAGCATGTATCTATATAAAGGTCTAAATCTGCCTGGCACATCATCATTAAAAGTATACAACAGGGCCTGGGAGGCGGATAACGAGACCGGAAAGCCAAACACTTCTCGGATCATGGTTTTCCATGCGTTCCAGAACCGCTGTGCTCTGGGGCAGTCCCAAAAGACATGCAGTATCGTTCCTTCCAATCCACATCCTCTAAAACAAGTCGATGGGACCGAGGGATATATTTTATGAATTTTTGCCGGGGTGTAATACCAGCGGAATAAGATCTTGAGTGCCGTGTCTTTGACCATATTAGATTTGACTACACCAGAGACAGCGGTCCGGATATAAGACCAATCTGTTGGCTCAAATTGAGTACCTAAGTCGCGCTCCCAAGCTCTCATATATGTCAGTTTATTCTCACTGTCACAACCTATCAGCTGGGCATATAAAGATGAGATTAATCCTTTTTGTCGTGAAGATCCAAAATAGAGTGACTCAAACAGTGAGGGTTCAAACTCTGGGGGTGAAGAAAAGATGGAGGAGAAGTAATGTTTTATCTGACAAAAGCGAAAAACCTCCTCTGGGGGGGCATCTTGACTAAATCTGAGCATATTAAAGGTAACTGGAACATCTCTAATCCAAAATTTATTGGCAGTTGAACGGCCTTTATCTCTCCACCAGGAAAACAACTGTGGGTTCCTAAAAGCCGGAATAAAGCGAGGATTTCCAAAGATGGAGATCCTGGAGGAGGGAAAGGTCATAAGCTTATATGATGAGGCAATCGAGATCCATAGCTTAGTCAGTGACGAAACAATCCTGTTCCTGCCAGCAAGAGTTGATGTATCTCTTTTAGTTACAACCGTGACCAAAGTAGATAGGTAAAATGGGAAAATTGTGGTAGATTCAAATTGGTACCAGGTGGGAGGGTTAGATTTTATTCCCCAATCTAAGATTTGACTGAGCTTAGAGGCTAAGTAATAATGCCATAGGCTGGGTAAGCCGATACCACCCTGTAAAGGGGGTCTGTACAGGACTTGTGCTCGAATTCTGGCTGGTTTGCCGTCCCAAATAAACTTGTTAATTTGTGACTGTATGCTAGATAATGATTTTTTAGTAATAGTTATTGGGAGCATGCGAAACAAATATAACAATTTGGGGAGAATAATCATTTTGCATGCTACACATCTGCCTAGCCATGAAACCTTAAATGAGGACCATGTTTTCAGGAGTTGAGTAATATTATTGACTGTGTATGAGAAGTTAGTTCCATATAAATCCCCATAGCTGGGTGTAAGAAAGACTCCCAAGTATTTAAATTTAGTTTTACTCCATTTGAACCCGTAAGTAGAGTTTAACCATTTAATTGTATGTGGATAGAGATTAATCGGGAGGGCTGTAGATTTAGCGGGATTTACCTTAAGGCCAGAAAATGTTGCGAATTTATCCAATATTTGGAATAAATTGGGCATGGTTGTTATAAGTCTAGTCAAGAACAGGAGAGCATCGTCAGCATACAGAGTTAATTTGATGTTGTCGATTCCATAACCATGGATGTCAGGATGTCGTCTAATCGCCACCGCCAGAGGCTCTAAAGCAAGAGCGAATAGCAATGGGGAGAGAGGGCAACCCTGACGGGTTCCACGTTTGAGCTGAACAGGAGCGGATGATGCGCCAGGGATGCGGATCACTGTTGATGGGGAGTCATACAATGCTGAAACTGCTGTAATTATAGGGCCAGTTAGGCCAAAGCTTTCCAAAGCAGCGGTCAGATACTACTGCCTGAGGCAAACTTGTAAGGATGCGCCCCTCCCTGATTTGGAATGATCGCACAACACCTGACAATTGCCAATTGCTTTATTTAATGTTTCTGTGTCTGCAAGGGAGCATATGCAACAACTTGAGGCATGACATGCTGCAGCTCAACACAATAACACACTGGCTGGCTAGCTGCGAGTCTGTGACAAACTGCTCACCCTCAGTCAGTCAGCCATCCTCCGCTCCTCCTCAGTCAGGATAGCAGTGCCACCTTATCCCTTCTGCTGTGCAAGTCAAATGAAACACTGCTGCTCTCCTGCCTCCCCCCTCCTCACTCACTGCCAGACTCCTTACACAGCACAACAAGCTGCTTTTCCCTTAATGATGACCTCTTCAACTTGCTCGTTCTCCTCTCTCTTCTCCTCCTACTCTGACTGCATGCTGTTAGTGTAAACACAGTACAAACATGCTGCCCCTGTAATCTCTACGCCTGATGCAAATGTTTCATCTTGCTTCATGAGAGAACCAGCCCTGGGCATCAAGGAAGATTTTGGTGCTGCTGATTCCTCGCTTTGTACATTGGGTCCTGGGGGCTACAGGACTGTATCAGCAGAGCAGACATCTGTCCTCACTTGGGTGCTTGGCAACCTTGTTTGCACCAAATTTCTTATAACAGAACTCTAGCTGCAGAAGTAAAGGCGACACAGTCAAAGCTATCAGATTGTATTTTTAGAGTAGTTCTTCGAGCTGGGCTTTAAATAGCCATTATTCTTTTAGGAATGGGGTTAGTACAAGGAATTGTGGTGTTTCTTATTATAAGCTGGAAGCAGATTGGCTGCGAAAAGGTGACGAGAAGAATTTTCCTAGGCAACCATTGTATTTGTTTCTTTCCTAAATAAAATGATGAAAGAATTATGATTTAATGGGCTGTGAGAGAACAAGTTAAGTGCCAGGCGTGATGAGTCATTATTTAAATATTTTGCAGTTAGTACTGTTATTAGAAGTGGACTTAATGTATTATAAGGAGAACATCAATCAGGAAAATCATTACAGTTAAGGCTCAGGGACTGGAGCCAGCATGGAACAAACTCCTATTCAGAATCCACTGTGGAACAAGGAGGCTGTGGCAAGCCTTGGGTATAAAGTGTACCTGTTACTGACACATACCAGAGGAGGCCATTTTGTTTGTCTAGACTCTAGAGAATGAAGGCTATACAGAAAATAATACCAGTGTGCTATTTACTTTGAAATTATGAACCTAAATGTGATACTTTTATTGGTACTTACGTATTAAACCATCTGAAGAGTTTGGCAGTTCCTTGTTTAAGTTTTGTTTGCCCCACTACCAAGATGTAACCCTTTTTGAAAAAGCTGAAAGTCCTGACTTTTCATTACACCAGGTCCCGTGTCAGTTTAATGCTCCGTTGCCAAGTTAAAGGTTTTTTTTAGGAGGGGCTGCACAAAGCGTGATTGCAGAAGTACCCGACAAACCTGACATTGGTAATCAGCAGCACCCCCATGAGGTCGTCTTCTGTCACAGGGGTCTCATTACAGAAGATGAAGGAGCAGACAAGCTATACACCCTCCTGATCTCTCTGTGCGGGTTAGGCCTCGTTCACATCATTTAGCGCAGATGGATGTGCGATCGGAACGCAACGCGTCCGATCGCACGACATCTGAGCTACTATGCGCTCCGCTGCAGATCCCATTCATTACAATGAATGGGATCTGCGCTGCGATTACCAAAAATGTGTGCAGCACGCGATGGCGCAATCGCGCTGCCACGCAGCGCATATGATGGGAACGGTAGAAGGGCTGTCTATGCCCTTCTACCGTTCTTGCGTGTCGCACACTATACGCGCTGCCAAAATGCGCACGGCAGCATGTATAGTCTGAACGAGGCCTTACTGGCCGGGGCTGGAGACTCTATTAAGATGAAGGAGCAGACCATCTATACGCACTCTTCACCTCTCAAGATGCAGGGGACACCCCTCCTTCAAAACCCTTTAACTTGGCAACGGAGCATTACACTGACAAGGGACCAGGTGTTATGGAAAGCCAGGACTTTCAGGTTTTCAAAAAGGGTTAAATCTTGGTAGTGGGGCAAACAGAACTTAAACAAGAAACTGCCAAACTCTTCAGATGGTATAATACGTAAGTACCCTTTTATTTTGCCAGAGAGGGTGACCCTTGCTGTATTTCTGGGTCTGAAGCAGAAAAAAGAGCAGTCAAATTCTTGACCAAAGGATGCTGCTTTGGTTTTCCACAGCAACTGCTGTCAATGGCCTTGCACATTGAGGTTTGTCATAAATGTCTCCTTCCCCCATGTGGATCAGATGAGAGCTCAGCATGCTTATTTGGGGTAGATTGCCAATGTAAAGAGAGGCAATTTGAAGCAACCATACAAATCAATAAAATGGTGAAGGGGACCATGACAGTGAGCATTTACTTACATGGATTTGCCTCCTTGCGGCGCTCCATGCTGCGCTCCACCCTCCCGATGCTTCCTGTGTCACAATGGACGTTCTGGCTTTGAAGCAGTATCGGGAGGCTGGAGCACCATTGCAAGAGGCACACAGCCGGGTAAGTCGACTTTCACCTTCGTGGCCCCCTTCTCAAACATAAACGGGTACAGTGTCGCTTCTCATGAAACTACTTGCTCATCCTTTTTCAATGGTTTGTTCATTTGTTTTTTTGCCAGGAAGACTGTCACCAAAGAAGATTAAAGACTCCATTTAAGTAAATGGAGCTGAGGATGATCATTTATGATGATTAAGGCCCATACACACGTCGGATTTTAGCGAACGACCCGTCGTTTGAACGTTCCGTCGTTCGGACGTTTCCGCGTCAAATCCGACGTGTGTACAGACTATCGTTCGGGTGATAAGACTGGTTACCAACGATCCGCCGGGCGGATCGCTGGTAACCAGTCTTATCACCCGAACGATAGTCTGTACACACGTCGGATTTGACACGGAAACGTCCGAACGACGGAACGTTCAAACGACGGGTCGTTCGCTAAAATCCGACGTGTGTATGGGCCTTGATGGTAGGCGAATAAAGCACTGACTAGAATGGTAATGAATATGGTGATCTTAAAGGGGCCATTTCATTTTAAAACAGTCAAACTATAAAAGTGATAGTGTGTTAGCAGATTGCCACTTCTTGATAAATAGGCCTTGCAGATTGACTAGTTCTGCATCATATCCATGGGTTCACACCTGGAGATACAGAAATGAGATCCGACATGTGAAAGCACCACAACTGGGTTCATCATTTCAGAGATAATGGTAAAGAGTCATTACTTTCAGTACAAGCTGGAGATATTCCTGGTATATGGCAGGAAGTAGTGACGGCTCTGTGTGCCTTCATGAGATCGGAGTAAGCTGCAAGGCGGCAATATGCTGCCGTATATCTGCCAAGTGCTCTGGGCTGCCAGAGGCCCATCCAAGTTTTGGAGCCGTGTTCCTGGAAATGTTTTTCAGTGGAAGTGTTCCCAGTTTGAAATCATATTAATTTAATAAAGAAATACAATACTATAGTAATTAAATCCATGAAAAATGAAATACTTACTTAAAATTAATGCTATTATTTTGGCATTTAGAATGGAATTCTCCCTAAAATAATTTTTTCTTTTGCCTTTTAGATAGATTGGGGAAGGAGTAAATCTCCAGTAAGCTCTTTATTGCTGTCTATTACAGTGGTGAAATTTGTGTAATTTTTTCTAGATTCCAAGGCATTAGTGGGCTGTGAGTGTAAACTTATGAGGCTATGAGTAAGGGCATGTGAGCTCTAAACATGTTTGACTTTTTTTTTCTGATGTTTGGATCAATAAAGAAGATTGTGGACATATTTCTAAAGCTCTATGGACCAGACACTGGGCTTGCCTGTGTCTGCTGTTCCCAAGTACAGTCTTTCTGCAGCAGACGGAGCGTTTTTTTTTTTTTGCTCTGCTTGTATATTCTTCAAAATGTTTTGAGATAAGAAAGAGATTTAAGACACACCTCTGCCAGTCCTCTAATCACGCCTCTGCCACGCCCCTAATCATGCATACTACAAAGAATTCATAAGCAAAAGACATAGCTTAATAATTTAAACCACACTGATCCTTTCCATCCGCGTTCATTTTGCTTTGTGTTGCCGTATGACAATAAGAAATATATAAATGTAAAGGATGAGAATACAGTTCAGAGTAACTAAACATATTTTTTTCCAGTGGAAAAAATACATATATTTACATAAACCTCCACATCAGTCCCGATATAGGGACAAATGACGAAGAAAGAGGGGCAAAGGGCTTTGGTTCATAAAGAGGGATTGTCCCTCTGAAAAAGGGACAGTTGAGAACTATGCCTTGTCTAGATATTACATGTGACCACCTATTTAAAAAGTCCAGCCATTTCCTGTAACCTCTCACTGTCCTGCCCACTTACATAATCTCCATATAACAATCAACCATGATATGGCACATGTTATTTGTGCACCAAGTACATACCTCCCAACTTTTTGAGATGAAAGAGGGACCTTTAAGCCACACCCGTCACACCCCTGATCATGCCCCCGCCACACCCCTAGTCACGCATACCATAAAGATTTCATGAGAAAAATGTTGTTTTATAATTCAAACCACACTGGTCCTTTCTATCCTGGTTTATTTTCCTTCATATTAACATTTTTAAATGAGTAATATATCACTTTAAAGAATGGGAATAACATGTTTTTTATTAGATACATATATATGTTTACATAGAAAGAGGGACAAAGTCCTGAAAGAGGGACAAATGGTTAGGAAATAAGGACAGAGGGACAGGGCTCCCAAAGAGGGACTGTTCCTCCAAAAGAGGGACAGTTGGGAGCTATGCAAGTATATGTGACTCCCCACTTATGCATGCATCATATAATGTGCAGCTATCATGTGCTCGCTGTTACATGTGTGCCATAATATGTGTGTACCTCTGTGACTTGCAAGGCTAGATTTATACTTTTTCTGACCCTAGACCAACTTTCTTGTACAGGACCCTGTGCAGCCCCCTCTTCCATGACTAACATTCATTCTCTTCCAAAGGACCGGCACCACACTTGAAATGTAATAAGGCTCTTTTATTGCATCCATCCACGCTTGTGCAATTGGAAGAAGGGCTTTGCCCGAAACAGCGTCTGTCTTGCTGTCACGTTTGATGCAATAAAAGAGCATTATTACGTTTCAAGTGTGGTGTCGGTCCTTTGGAAGAGAGTGCATTGGAAGTCTCTGGGGACACAGAGAACGTGGCACACCACCTTTATGCTTTGAGTGGTGCTCCTCCTAATCTGCTGTAATGACTAACATTCATGTACTGAAGCCCCCTTCAGTTATATACAATTTTCTTGTGTAGCAGCTGCCCTCTTCTATGCTTTGCTCCCATTTGCAGCCTCTTCTTCCATATACAGCAATCCCAATTTCAGGTCCAGCAGCCCCTTGACTAGCTGCCGCCCAAGGCCGGGCCTTGGTGTCCTTCCCAGAAATCCGGCCCTGGTGACATGTCACCCATTTTACACGTGAGCCCCATATGACAAGCAGATTTTATGTAATGTGCTTAATATTGCCAATGCCCTATGTTACTTGTGCACCTGTTATATATAACTTTCATAACATATTACATGTGCATCTAAATCATACATTCAAACTCCGGCCCGCAAGCCAAATCTGGCTGTCAGAGTCATTAAATTTGGCCCTCAAGTGATTTCCCCACTTTGCATTATGCGTGGCCCACTCTAGACCAACAGGGAAGCTATATTGGAGGTGAAGCTCTAGAACACCAGGGAAGCCATATGGGGAGGTAGGAGGGAAGCATTGACCTCTAGGGAACTGAATAGGGGAGGGTGGGGGCCTCTAGACACCTGGGAACTGTGTAAGGGAGGGAAGACCACTAGACACCAGGGAACTGTATAGGAGCTGAAGGGGGGCCATTAGACCCCTGGGAACTTTATAAGGGAGGAAAGCGGCCAGTAGACATTGAGGTTGGCCCGTGACTTGGTCCCAGTGCACAATTTCGGCCCACTTTGTATTTGAGGTTGACACCCCTGATCTAGATGGATCACACATAAGCAAGTTCTACCAAGCAGAGTCTATGGCTTCTCAAAGTGAACTTGTCCATCTAGCTTTTTATCTAACCCTTATGCTACGTACACACATGCGACAACGATCGTTCATTATGAACGACGAACAAACTTTTAATTGAAGAAAGAACGACCTAAGTAAAGTTAGTTGTAAAAGATGTGTAACGATCTGATCGTTAAAACGAACGTTACAACAAATAAAGCAACGATTGCACTTGCGCATAAAAATGAAAAGTTCCATGGAGAAATAGTGAAATGTGCATGTCAAGCCTAGTACGAATGATCGTTTCCAACGATGTACTACTTTTGCAAACGATCGTCGTTGGGAAAAATCCGCCAAGCTAGATCATTCGTTTTGAACAATCTAGCTCGTCCGTCGTTAGACTTCATGGTCGTTGGCTGCTTTTTTTCAAACGATCGTTGTTTGAAATGATCGGGGAACGATCGTTTCAAACGACTATAGTCGCATGTGTGTACGCACCTTTAGAGTGCCAGCTATTTTGTACAAAAGCTACATGCCAGTGCCAGGCCAGCTATGTTTTGTATTAAGTTTATTAAATTGTCTTGCCCAAATCTACATGTACCAAAGTCTACATTAGTCAGTGGGATTGCAATTAAGGTGCAAATAAATTTGAGATGATTAAGAATTATGCTAATGATTATGATACAGAATTATACTAATTATTATGAAAATCTATTTGTAAAATGGACTTCTCAATTCTTGCAGTAAAAGCATTTCACAGGTCCATATTCAAGCTGCATAGATTTGCAATAACATTTGCATATTTCTGCATCAACTTAGAATTATTTGCATATTTCAAGTAAAGTAAAAAGTTGGAATTGAACCAAAAGTTTGTACTAAACACCTTTTAGCCATCTGTGGCAAAGGAATATGGGGACACAAAAATGCCTATTGACCAGAGCCGGATCATCCACAAGGCAAACCTAGGCAGTTGCCTAGGACCTGGAGAGAGTCTACGGGCCTGGTGGATGCTATCCCCTCTAAATCTTTCTTAAAAGCCAGGTGACCATCAGCGGTGGGCAAAAACTGCTATCTTGCCTAGGCCCCCATTTCCTCTTAATCCTTTTCTACCATAGACGTCCGCTACAGGGGGAAGTCGTTTTGTATTAAAAAGCTTTTATGCTAGTTACACACTATGAGATTTTCTGGCAGATTTGCTGTCAGATCGATTGTGTCTAACATGTCCGATCTGATATCTGATCGATTCCCGATAGATTTCCAACTGTTTTCCATTCACTCCAATGGGAAATTGATTGGAAAATGCTCGAAAATCGCTCGGAAATCAGATCGGACATGTCGAAAAAAATCGATCTGACAGTAAATCTGCCAGAAAATCTCAGTGTGTGTACCTAGCATAAGGGCTAAATAAGTCACTGACTAATTCACAGGTATTAGTCAGATCTGACTAAAGACAGTCCTAATGCCTGGTACACACCATGCAATTTCCCATCAGATAGATGGGTCCAACAGATCATTTCCAACAGGTCCGATCTGATTTCCGATCGTTTTTCTGATTGATTTGCATAGAAGTGATCAGAAAATGGAAATCCGATCGGATCTGTCAGAAATGATCTTTTGACCCATCTATCTGATGGGAAATTGCATGGTGTGTACCAGGCATCATTGTCCAGAGGTTTTGCTGTTGATAACTTTTGAAAGATAAACAAGAATGGCTTGGCATCCATTACAGATGTTATTGCTGTATGATTTCCAGTGCGAGGACACTTTGTGGCATTCTCCTTTGGCGTGAGCTGTGAGTGGAAACACGTTTACAAGGTGTCACACTGACAAAACGTTACAGTTTATGGTTTGACATCTTGTTATTGTTGGGCTTTTAATAGGCTCGTTAACAAGCAGATACAGCTTGGTCATGTCATCCCTGGGGAACGGCCCGTGCAGATTTTTATTGCCTTTGCCTTTCTGCCAGTGAGGTACAGTTATTCTGATTTACTAAGCCTGCAGAAAAATGGAGAATATAGGCGATCCAGCACACCTGGCATGATATTGTTATACATTTTCTGCTGTTATGTGGCAAATGCTGGCAATCCTTACCCCTAAAGCATATTGGTATACTGGGAGTTAGTAAATAGTGCAACTGCAGTTATGCGATTGCATCACACTGAGATTCATATTTATTAAAACAGATGCCCATTGCCTCAGGCCTTTTCCCTGTACATTCACCAAAACCATGGTATTCACTATATCAGTGGTAAGGATCCAGTGATTATGTTATTTGGTGATTGCCATTTACACCCCAGGTGTAGCACAATGGTGGCACATCTGGGTGGGCAGCAGGGCATGTGTCACAATCGTCCATTTACCTTAATTTGACTAAAGGGGGTGTGGCTATGTAAGGCTCTTAGCCAGTGGCGGCCCCAGGATTTTTTTGGGGGGTGCTATGCAGGTGCTGGACCAACTTCTTGGGTAGCTGATGACCCGCGGCGCAGCAAAAAATGGGTGTGGCTATAACCTGATGAGGGCGGAGCTAACTGTAATTTAAAAGTGCAACGCAAAGACAGTGGGCCCAAGTTTTGGTGACCCTTTCCCCAGAAAATTCACATCATTGTGCATGTTTTCTCAAGAAAATACACGTAATGTGAGCAGATTTGCCCAGAAAATACATTCAATCATGTGGCAGGTTTGCCCAGAAAATATGTTCAATCATGTGGCAGATTAGCTCAATCATGTGGCAGATTTGCCCAGAAAATACGTTCAATCATGTGGCAGATTAGCTCAATCATGTGGCAGATTTGCCCAGAAAATACGTTCAATCATGTGGCAGATTTGCTCAATCATGTGGCAGATTTGCCCAGAAAATACGTTCAATCATGTGGCAGATTTGCTCAATCATATGGCAGATTTGCCCAGAAAATACCTTCAATCATGTGGCAGATTTGCTCAATTGTGGCAGATTTGCCCAGAAAATACATCTGCTAATAAATAAATAATAATAAAAAAAAAACATCTAATCACCTGCAGAAGACCTCCTGTCCCGGCCTCCATCCGGCACGCAGCTCCCACAATCCCCCTACAGTCAGCCAGCAAGGTCCCCAACTTCCTGAACTGAAACTCCCGCACTGAGAGCAGGGCTATGGGAAAATGGCACCCGAAGCCCTGCAGTGCAGATTCGAAGTCTCCAGAGCAGGGCTGCTGACCCCATTTTACCGTAGCCCTGTTCTGTCGCTGCTGGAGCGGCACTATGAGCTGCGGGCTGCTGCTGCCGGTGAACTGACGCGGCGTCTATTAGATGCCGAAAGTCACTTCACGCTGGTGGGTGCTTTACGGGTGCCTGGACAATTTTAGGGGGTGATTCAGCACCCCCTGGCACCGCCCATGCTCTTAGCATGGTCTCCCATTCAGTCCTGTGGGCATAGCTATAACATGGAGGCTGGATTTGATGAGGGCGTGTCCTTGTGGGATGCAGCATAGGTAGTTGTGGGTAAAGTGCTTAGGTTTGTGTGAGAGGGCAATGCTGGCCCAGCATTTAAATGGCAGCGCTTGTACGCCCACGCATGTCAGCACTTAACACATGGTGGCACTACCAGCTAACAGGTGTTGTATTCACCACCTTCAACTGCCAATATGAAAGAGCCCTAAAGTGATGTGTGATCTCCTCTACAGAGAGTACATGTTCATTCCCAGATACTCCATTCTGTAGAGTCCTGCACAGAAATACTCCCGTACTCTGATGAAGTTATTAGAAATGTGCTGGTGTTACTTATCTCCGGCAGAGAACCTCAGATCTTGTACAGCTACACAGTAATTACCAGTGCGGTAAAGAGTTAACAAGCCAGTTCTCATCTTGATTTAATAAGTTACACAATAAAGCGGATAATCTCTTTGAAGTGAAATCCTTCCAGACTGTGATTTTAGCGCAGTGCCTTAAATAGTGCAGGGGTAGGAATGGTGGGGGAAACTTGGGTTATATTCAAATATGGGGCACGGCTTCAATTTGAGCATTTAATGCCTTAAGATGGAAATATCTAGGAAAATGGACAGCGGGGTTCCATCACTGCATGCTGTTTGCTATGTCTACCTGCTCCTTTGAAACGTTTCAGTCTGTAGATGAGTGAAATGCTCTGACCTTTCTTATTCTATGATAGCAATAATAAGCAGGTTGAGCAGTACAAGGTCTTCATCCAATGTGATCTTCCAGTGCTCTGTGACACTGGAAGATCTAACACTCCCTATGTGTGAATGTAAGTCTAGCGTTTTATTCTAGCTGTGGGTGGCATGGTGGCGTAATGCATAGCACTCTCGCCTTGCAGCGCTGGGTCCTTCAGGGCACTCTGGTGTCTTCCCACATCCCCAAAAAACATACAGATACGTTAAATGGTTTCCCCCTAAAATTGGCCCTAGACTATGATACATACACTACACGATATAGACATATGACTATGGTAAGGGTTAGACTGTGAACTCCTCTGAGGGACAGTTATATGACAGAACTATATATTCTGTACAGCACTGTGGAAGATGTCGGCGTCATATAAAGACTAAACAATAATTTAGGGTTTAAGGAATTTATGGGGGTTGACCTGAAGCCTATCAGGACCTCCACCAAGCTTCTCTGACCTTGCTAACCACTGTTAGGGCTAGGTAGAGCGTTTGGATTTCTTCTCACTTGCTAACCACTCACAGTGTCTGTACTGATTGGGATGAAGAGCTCCAATAATTATTTCTGACACGAAATGCGCCCAGATGAACAGTGATGTAAACCACTGAATTAAAGGGACCTGAATAAAAAAATAAACAGAATTTGGACTTACATGGGGCTTCCTCCAGCCCCCTGTAGCCCACAAGACCCCTCTGGGTCCCCTCCATGGTCTCGCTGACTTCGACTAACCGCGACCAGCGTGATGACGCACCAGGTGTGCAGACGGGCCATGCATGCGCCGCTTTGTCCAAAGCTGCCGGGTTAATGGAGCCGGATGTCGGGGGACCTCGCGGACTACGGGGGGCTGGAGGAAGCCACAGGTAAGTCCAGATTCCATTTATTTTTGTATTCGGGGTCCCTTTAAGACTAGCATCTGGTTTATACAAAGTATGGACCCAAACTAATGAAGCTGAGGAGAGTTATACATGGTAAATGGCAGTGGAAGACCAAAAGTGTGCGCTATCGTACTCTTGCAGCACAGCTGCTTTAAAGTGAATAAGGAGAGTGCGTGTGTGTTTCTGCATGTATGGCAGGCCATCGCATTGGCCAGATCGCGATCCTCCTGCGCTTTTAACAAACAAATATGCATCAGCAGGACAGTGCAATGGCTGATAATGCACCTTTAACGTGGATGTTAGCGGTCTAACGAAAGTCTCTGCTTGATTTGTGTTTTGTACAGGCTGCTGAATACCTTCGCCTCCTACTTCAGTTCAACGACATGGGGTTTCGGCAGGAGGACATCAAGGAGGTTCTCCTAGTCTATGACAATCACAGAGATCGATCATTGGAGGAACTCATGATGAGAGCTCAGTGAAAGCAGAACATGATGCATCCCCGTCAGTCCACCATACCAATCATCAAAGCGGAGCAGTTATTTAACTATAGTTCATCAAGAACTGAAGCAGTATTATTGACCAGACTTTAAAAGGGTCCCGTCTGGCTGAACAAACAATGAACTTGTAGTTTAATGTGGCACTAAAGGGCCCATTTGTAAAAATTGGTTAAAGATGTAAAATGTAATTTCGTACCTTTAATGTAAATATAACATGGCAACCTATTTATAATTGTATTAAATAATTCTTGACATACTGTAGTTTAGTGATTATACTTCTATGTGACCCTACATAGCAGAGCAGGAACTTGGGGAATGGGTAGAGTGTATTGTTATACATTGTAGTAATCAGTGGCGTAACTACCATTCATGCTGAGCCCCCGAAACATTTTGATAGGGCCCCCCAAATGTTCACCCCCCTTTCCTTCCCTTGATACCCTTCAGGGCCTCGGGGCCAATCTCACAAGTGTCATAAAAGAAGTGTGGCCATCATGATCTTCACCCCCATAACAAGTGTAGCCACAAAAACACCCGATCTGAAGTACAGATCCCTGTATTGGCAGAAGGGAAGGTTAGTAGTTAGGGCCCCCCACAGATCTGGGCCCCCCTGCAGGCGCTGCTCCCCTCATTACACCTCTGGTACCAATGTTGGTATTTATTTAGCTCAAAAAGGCTCCAGCCTTTTAGAAATAGGGTGAAGATTGTTTCATTAAAGCGGATCCGAGATGAAAAACTAACTATAACAAGTAACTTGTCTATATATCTTGTCTAAAGTTTAGATAGTTTACACAGCAAATCTAGCTGCAAACAGCTTCAAATGCTTATGATTATTTATTCCTGTGATACAATGAGGGCAGCCATGTTCTGTTTATCACATTACACACAGGCAAGCTGATCTGTATCTCCCACTCCCCTCTGCTCCTCCCCTCTGCCTCTGAAATCTCTGGCTAGTAACCTCCTCCTCCTGCCCAGACTGAGCTCCCATAAGCCCTTGCTACAGTGCCAAGGCACTCTAACAAGCTGTGGGCGAGGCTTGTTTAGTTTATAGGGAATTAGAGTATTAAAACAAAACAAAAAAAGCTGCACAAAGACACAGAGGCATGTCATTGTGCACAGGACATGCCTCTGTGTCCTATTAAGATTTGAAAATGCCGCATCGGGTTCTCTTTAAGGACTCTGCCTCTGACACAGGCGACTGGGGTTTGACTCTGAGCTCTTCCTGCTCAGTAAGCCTTTTCAGTGAGGAGACCTTGGGCAAGACTCTATAACTGCCACTGCCTACTTAGCACACCCTAGTGGTTGCAGCTTTAGCACTTTGAGTCCGCCAGGAGAAAAGTGCAATATACTGTATTCTGTGTCTTATCTTTATCAGAGTAAAAAAAATTGAATGGAGCCCATGGTAGTCTTGATTACCGTCTTATTCTCCTGATGCTGCTCCTTGTCTTTGGGCTTCCTCCCACTCCCCAGTCCTTCCAGAAGTTCCCACGAGCAGCACCAGGGGATCTAGGACTGCACATGAGCGGTTCGAAACTCACACATGGCATACGCAGTTCAGAATTGTGCAGCACTGCTGGGAGCAACTTCCAGGAAGCAGGGAAGAAACAATGGGAGGGACCACAAAGACAATGGCGTCAATTCACCAGAGGTTACCAACCTATTTATCTCTTGGGAGGTAATTTACCTCCTGTGATATCTCCAAATAGCAATTCTCCAGAAGTATAGGGGAAAATATCGACAGAGAGAAATGCAAGAGATAAATGTGAGATAAGTATGAGATAAATAAGTGATAGTTAGTAGTTAGTTTTTCTCCAAATCACAATTCACCAGGGAAGAAAGGGGGTGTGGCCATTCGTTATTTTTTCATCTCTTTATCCCCTGAATGAACCTGGAGATATCGTGGTTTTCACACAGCAGCTGCTGCTGTGGAAGATGGAGCCTTTTGAGCTTACTCTGTTTGGCCTGGTGCACACCAAAAACCGCTAGCAGATCCGCAAAATGCTAGCAGATTTTGAAACGCTTTTTCTTATTTTTCTGTAGTGTTTCAGCTAGCATTTTGCGGTTTTGTGAAGCGTTTTTGGTGTAGTAGATTTCATGTATTGTTACAGTAAAGCTGTTACTGAACAGCTACTGTAACAAAAACCGCCTGGCAAACCGCTCTGAAGTGCCGTTTTTCAGAGAGGTTTGCGTTTTTCCTATACTTAACATTGAGGCAGAAACTCCTCCGCAATCCAAAATCTGCAGCAGCCGGGAGTATGCGTTTCTGCAAAACGCCTCCCGCTCTGGTGTGCACCAGCCCATTGAAATACATTACCCAAGCGTATCCGCAGCCGCAAGCGGATCGCAAAATGCAGCCGAACCGCTCTGGTGTGCACTAGGCCTTAGAGCTTGCTTCTATTATGAGGAGACGAAGGCGCAGGAGGAGGGTCTGTTTAATCGCCCCTTGTATTTTTCGTGAGAGAACAGTTCTTGATGATTTTACTGAGACAGAGGTGGTGAAGAAGTTCAGACTCACTAGTGATATGATTTATGATATGATCCGGCAGTAAAAGGCGGGAATACTCTGGTCAGGTAGTGGTAAAACTCTGCCTCCTACCCACAATGCTTCACTTTCAAGCTTACAGAGAGGAAAAGTATCCCATGTAAATCATTAATACCGATTACCTAACTCTCTGCTTTCTCACACTTTCCTCATGCATATCTCTCCATTATCCCCTGCTATCGAACACTTTTCTCTCTGTCCTCTCACACTGGTGAATTGACTTCAGAGTGTAAAAATACCTCATGAGATAAACTACCTACCTTTTTTCTCTTAGTAAATCCTCTCTGGGGAATTGACGCCAATGGCGTCAATTCACCAGAGGTTACCAACCTATTTATCTCTTGGGAGGTAATTTACCTCCTGTGATATCTCCAAATAGCAATTCTCCAGAAGTATAGGGGAAAATATCGACAGAGAGAAATGCAAGAGATAAATGTGAGATAAGTATGAGATAAATAAGTGATAGTAGTTAGTTTTTCTCCAAATCACAATTCACCAGGGAAGAAAGGGGGTGTGGCCATTCGTTATTTTTTCATCTCTTTATCCCCTGAATGAACCTGGAGATATCGTGGTTTTCACACAGCAGCTGCTGCTGTGGAAGATGGAGCCTTTTGAGCTTACTCTGTTAGGCCTGGTGCACACCAAAAACTGCTAGCAGATCTGCAAAATGCTAGCAGATTTTGAAACGCTTTTTCTTATTTTTCTGTAGCGTTTCAGCTAGCATTTTGTGGTTTTGTGAAGCGTTTTTGGTGTAGTAGATTTCATGTATTGTTACAGTAAAGCTGTTACTGAACAGCTACTGTAACAAAAACCGCCTGGCAAACTGCTCTGAAGTGCCGTTTTTCAGAGCGGTTTGCGTTTTTCCTATACTTAACTATTGAGGCAGAAACGTCTCCGCAATCCAAAATCTGCAGCAGCCCGGGAGAATGCGTTTCTGCAAAACGCCTCCCGCTCTGGGGTGCACCAGCCCATTGAAATACATTACCCAAGCGTATCCGCAGCCGCAAGCGGATCGCAAAACGCAGCCACACCGCTCTGGTGTGCACTAGGCCTTAGAGCTTGCTTCTATTATGAGGAGATGAAGGCGCAGGAGGAGGGTCTGTTTAATCGCCCCTCGTATTTTTCGTGAGAGAACAGTTCTTGATAATTTTACTGAGACAGAGGTGGTGAAGAAGTTCAGACTCACTCGTGATATGATTTATGATATGATCCGGCAGTAAAAGGCGGGAATACTCTGGTCAGGTAGTGGTAAAACTCCGCCTCCTACCCACAATGCTTCACTTTCAAGCTTACAGAGAGGAAAAGTATCCCATGTAAATCATTAATACCGATTACCTAACTCTCTGCTTTCTCACACTTTCCTCATGCATATCTCTCCATTATCCCCTGCTATCGAACACTTTTCTCTCTGTCCTCTCACACTGGTGAATTGACTCCAGAGTGGTAAAATACCTCAGGAGATAAACTACCTACCTTTTTTCTCTTAGTAAATCCTCTCTGGTGAATTGACGCCAATGAGTAGTGTCAGGAGACTAAAGCCCCATCTACACCATACAATTCTTTGTCCGATTTGATTCATTGATTCGATTTGATTCAATCAGACATGTCCGATTCATGATTCAATTCGATTCAATTTGCCATTGTTTTGAATCGGAAATTGAATCGAATCATGAATTGGACATGTTGGATTGAATCGAATCAATGAATCGAATCGGACAAAGAATCGTATGGTGTAGATGGGGCATAATCAAGCACACTATGAGCTTCATTCATTCATTCAGTACTTTACTCCAATTTAGGGGTCCAGTAAGGTTATGTCACATTGGAGTACCATGATTTACAGGTGTGCCAGAAACAAACTGAATGACAATACAGGGAGCAGAGAGTCCTGTAATAGCACCTGGGAAAGGGCTCCTACTTAGTATGCAATGCAGGTGGCGGTGTGTAACATGCACCTGCTTTGCCCTCTTCTGCAGCACAGACCCAATTAACTGACACTGAATGGGACAGACAAAAATGCATGCAGCAGCGTGTTCTGATAATTAACTGCTGTGCAACTCATCAGTGGGAACATCAGACAACACAGTCTATGCACTTCCTGTTGTATTTGCATAGTGCACACTGTACACACTGGTGAAATGCACACAGCAACGAATATACTGGGAATGAGCTCTAACAAGCCTCTAGAGACAGCTAGTTTTGTATAGCTTAGATGCTTTTCTGTTGGTTAAATTCTTATTTTGTGTATTTTTACTTCAAATCTTTTCTATTTTGGTGAGTTTTCTAAGCTAATGTTTTCATAGAATTGTTTGTATTGTAAGTGACTCTGTTTTTTGATATTGAAAATTAATGTTATTACTATTAAAATAGAATTCACTGTGAGTGGACCTTGATATTTTCTTTTGAGATAATTCAATGAAGAAGGTTTGGCAAGTGTGCAGTATTGTCATATTGCTGTGTGTTACCCCTAAATATTGTCTGTAACCTTAACTAATGTCCAGCGCTGCGTAATATGTTGCCGCTTTATAAATACAATAAATAAATTATTAAGGTGTGCAATAAAGACAATCTCCAACAAATGAAGGCAATCTCAAACATTCAATCAGAGGTCTTCTTCTCTCCTTAAAATGAGCCCGAGGTGAAAAGAAACTGATGAAATAAACTATAGTATTTATCCTCCTATTCCTAAAAATTACCTTTTTTAGATATCCTATAGGTTTATTTTATATTTAAACATTTACAGAATATATTAAATGTTTTATTGTCTCTGCTAAATGGCAGTCTATTAATTGTCCAAAAGTTAAAATACATGAACTATTGATCCTTTTTTAATCTTTCCCCTGGTCTCAGTTGTATTCTGCCAGGACAACTTTGATGGCTGTAATTTGCTTATCAGTGAGGTTTACTATATTCCTGGCAAGGTACCAACAAGACAGAAGGTTTTTGGTTGATGGAGACTTGAAATCGTTGGCTAGATTTCAGGAAGAATTTGGTCAGTTTCCATTTGACTTCTGGAGACATAGACAATTGGAGCATTTTGTGGCGGAAAAAAAGATAATTTTTTGTGGCAATATGAGTTTAACAGAATTTGAGAAACTTTTTGTGATGGAGGCTCCTCCCATGCATCTAATATCATTTTTGGATGGGAATGAGAATTTTCAGGTATATCTAAGTAAGTGGGAGGAGGATCTTGACGTATCTGTAAATGACATTCAAAAAAGGAAAATATGTGTTTTGGCCCATGCTACTTCTGTAAGCTCTAAAATTAAGGAAGTTAATTTTAAATTGCTGTCTAGATGGTATAGAACGCCAGATAGACTGGATTCTATACTGTATATCCTGGTGTAAGCAATAGATGCTGGAGAGGGTGTGAAGCGAAGGGCACATTAATACATCTGGTGTGGGAATGTCCTATTATTTCAAAGTTTTGGGAGAATGTATTAGAATGTATTGATAGATTAAGTAAGGAGCGCATTGATTGGGATCCTTCCAAAGTGTTGTTGCATGATACGTTGAAGTCCATTGGTAGTTATAAAAGATCGATCAGTCTCTCACTGTTGATAACTGCTAAAGGTTTGATTCCAATTAAGTGCAGATGTCAAGTTCCTCCTACCATTAGAGAATGGATAGGTAAAGTTAATGTGATGAACGATATTGAGAATCAGATTGCGCTTCAGCAGGATAAGTTGGGGTTTTTTAAAGATAAGTGGGAAAAATGCTTGGAGTATCCAGATTCAGCAGAATATGGGTATATGGTGGAGATGTACGTGAGGAGTCTCTTGAGGTGGGATTTTGATGTATGGTGTGGTTTGTAGAATGGGAAGTTTTTCTTGTGGTGTATTTTTTGTTTCCTGTTAGCCTGATGAGGATTTGGATGTACAGATTTGGAGGGGGAGAGGGGAGTGGTTTATGTTTTTTAATTTTGTATTTTTTCTTTGTATGGTAAAATATGGAGGGAAGAGGAGAAGAAGTAATGAGAATATGTAACGATCTAAAACGTTACCTCTGTGGTGGAAAGCAGCGCAGCTGCTTTCACACCTGATGCCACCTCTCTGGCCAAGCCATCCCGGGTGTCGCTTCCCGATTCAGCTGGGACAGGGATCTCTGTTGCAGCAGCTTGGGTCCACACGCCTGCGCATGGAGCAAAAGGACCTTTACATGGAGCTAAAGGACCTTTATGGGCAGAGGAGACAGATCAGCTGACTTTGTGGTCAGCTGACTTCCACCTGTCAATCTTCTTTGCAGGTTGGTTCAGCCCCTCGGGTGGGGCTGCTTGAATCTGCTGTCAGTATTTAAAACTGGAGTTGTTACTCTGTCTTTGTCTGTTGTCATGAACGCTTGTGTGCCAGCGCTTAGACCTATCTTGTGATTCTGTGTCATAGTCCTGTTGTATCTTAGATCAGTCCTAGTGTCATAGTTAGAGATGGGCCGAACGGTTCGTCGCCGAACGGTTCCAGGCGAACATCGGGTGGTTCGCCTTCACCGGCGAAGACGAACTTTCCCGGAAGTTCGATTTGCTCTATGAGGGTCAACTTTGACACTCTGCATCACAGTCAGCAGGCGCATTGTAGCCAATCTGGCTATACTAAGCCCTGGAACCCCACCCCCCCTTATATAAGGCAGGCTCCGGCGGCAATTAGCCTCACTCGTGTGCCTGCTAGAGACAGAATAGGGACAGCTGCTGCAGACTTGTTCTCCTAGGGACAGATTAGTCAGGCTCTTGCCCTCTTAGCTTGCTCCTAGCTGAATCTTATTGCTATAATAGCGCCCCAGAACAGCTCTTTTCAGAGCTCATCCTGCTCGTGTGATCAATATTTTTTTTTGTGTTTGAAACTGACACTTGTGTTTTTTAGACAGCATTGCTAATTCATACTGTGTGTCCCACTGCCAGCAGCAGCAGCACATTCAGTGACTACTACCTGTGTGTGTGAGACACTTGTGTTGCTTAGACAGCATTGCTAATTCATAATGTGTGTGTCCCACTGCCAGCAGCCCACCAGCATTCAGCAGCACATTCAGTGTGCTGCTGAATGCTGTGTGTGTGACAGGGAGCTGCACATTGTACTACCTACCCAGTACTGCATTTACCTACTACTAGTACCTGTTGTGTTTAGTTAACCCACCTCATCACTGCATACACCTACGTTTGTGTTGAGTGAACCCACCTCGCTGCACATAACTACCTTTTGTGTTGAGTGAACTTGCGTCACTGCATATAACTACCTTTTAAGTTGAGTGAACTCACCTCACGGCATATCTACCTTTTATGTAGAGTGAACTCACCTCACTGCATATAACTACCTTTGTGTTGAGTGAACTCAGCTGACCACATCTAACTACCTGTTGTGTTCAGTGAACTCACCTCACTGCATATCTACCTTTTCTGTTGAGTGAACTCACCTCACTGCATATAACTACGTTTGTGTTGAGTGAACTCAGCTGACTGCATCTAACTACCTGTTGTGTTCAGTGAACTCACCTCACTGCATATATAACTACCTTTGGGTTGAGTGAACTCACCTCACTGCACATAGCTACCTTTTGTGTTCAGTGAACTCACCTCACTGCATATATAACTACCTTTGGGTTGAGTGAACTCACTAACTGCATATAGCTACCTGTTGTGTTCAGTGAACCCACCTCACTGCATATATAACTACCCTTGGATTGAGTGAACTCACCTCACTGCATATCTACCTTTTCTGTTGAGTGAACTCACCTCACTGCATATAACTACGTTTGTGTTGAGTGAACTCAGCTGACTGTATCTAACTACCTGTTGTGTTCAGTGAACTCACCTCACTGCATATATAACTACCTTTGGGTTGAGTGAACTCACCTCACTGCATATCTACCTTTTCTGTTGAGTGAATTCACCTCACTGCATATAACTACGTTTGTGTTGAGTGAACTCAGCTGACTGCATCTAACTACCTGTTGTGTTCAGTGAACTCACCTCACTGCATATATAACTACCTTTGGGTTGAGTGAACTCACCTCACTGCATATATAGCTACCTTTGGGTTGAGTGAACTCACCCCACTGCATATCTACCTTTTCTGTTGAGTGAACTCACCTCACTGCATATACCTAGCTTCCCCCCGAGATGGACAAAATGGACAAACCAGTTAGAGGAAGAGGTAGAGGAAGACCCAGAGGAAGGCCACCTGGCACTGGCAGGTCTGTGCGAGGTGGTGTTGCTGTGATTTCGTGCGGACCTGGACCAAAGTACAGTGCTCAGAAGAAGGCACGTGCCATCACCCAAAATTGTGAGGACGTGCTTGAGTATTTAACACAGAAGACCTCATCTCCCGCAGCCAGTGCTACCAGCGCTAGTACAAGCACCACATCCGCTGCATTTGACACTTCGCAGGAGTTATTTGGTGGTGGCGGTGGTGAAATCACTGATTCACAGCCACTGCTTCAACAACAAGAAGAAGGCGCAGGTACACCACCTCATACGTCTGAGTTAGGTGTCGATAGTATGGACGTAATGTGTGAGGAGGGGCATGATGAACCACCTGAAGTTGGTGCAGTTGTGGAGTTGTCTGAGGAAAGCGAAGCTGGGCAGGAGGATTATGATGACGATTATACGGATGCCACGTATGTTCCCAATAGAGGGGATGACCAGGGGGACAGTTCAGAGGGGGAGCCAGAGAGGAGTAGGAGGAGACGACTCCATGATAGAAGCAGAGGGAGCTCGTCCTCAGAAACAGCTGGGGGCAGTGTCTGGCGCCATGTATCGCCAGCTATGGCCAGCCAGCCAACATGCCCTTCAACGTCAGCTGCTGATGCCACCGTAGCGCCATCACCCCAGGGGGGCTCAACGGTTTGGAAATGTTTTAACGTGTGTGTCTCAGATCGGAGCAAAGCCATCTGTTGTCTCTGCCAGCAAAAATTGAGCCGTGGAAAGGCCAACTCTCACGTAGGGACAAGTGCCTTACGAAGGCACCTGGAGAGAAGGCACAAACAGCTATGGGAAGAACACCTGAGGAAAAGCAGCACCCCTCAAAAGACAAGCCACCCTCCTTCTCCTCTTCCTCCTTCAGGTGCATCGTCTTCATCCGCTTTCTCCCTTGAACCTTCACAGCCACCCTCCTTCACACCGCCTCTGCCCTTGAGCGGTTCCTGCTCTTCTGCCCACAGCAGTAGCCAGGTGTCCATGAAGGAAGTCTTTGAGCGGAAGAAGCCAATTTCGGCCAGTCACCCTCTTGCCCGGCGTCTGACAGCTGGTGTGGCGGAACTATTAGCTCGCCAGCTATTACCATACAAGCTGGTGAAGTCGGAGGCTTTCCATAAATTTGTGGCCATTGGGACACCGCAGTGGAAGATACCAGACCGCACTTATTTTTCACGAAAGGCCATACCCAAACTGTACCGCACAGTTCAGAGGCAAGTGGTGTCATCTATTGCGAAGAGCGTTGGGTCAAGGGTCCACCTGACCACGGATGCCTGGTCTGCCAAGCACGGGCAGGGCCACTACATTACATACACAGCCCATTGGGTCAACCTGGTGACCGATGGCAGCAAGCAGGGAGTACGTGGCTGTTCAGGGGACCGACTTGTCACACCTCCACGGCTTGCAGGCAGGCCTCCTGCCACCTCCTCTCCTTCTCCTCCAGCTACATCCTCTTCACTGTCAACCTCCTCCTCCTCAGCTGAGTGTCAGTTGAACTCTAGCGGTGCTGCCATCTCCTCTTCCTCTCCAGCTACACAGCCCCATCTCCCCAGAGCCTACGCTGCATGCCAGGTACGACGGTGTCACGCAATTTTAGACATGTCTTGCCTCAAAGCGGAGAGTCACACTGAAGCAGCTCTCCTGGCTGCTCTTAACAAACAGCAATGGCTGACCCCGCACCAGCTGGAGATCGGCAACGTGGTGTGTGACAACGGCAGCAATCTCCTTTCCGCTTTGAATTTGGGAAAGCTGACACATGTACCCTGCATGGCACATGTGCTGAATCTGGTCGTGCAAAGATTTTCTCAAAGTACCCAGGCTTAGAGGACGTCCTGAAGCAGACCAGGAAGTTGTGTGGGCATTTCAGGCGGTCTTATACGGCCATGGCACGCTTTGCGGACATTCAGCGGAAAAACAACTTGCCAGTGAGACGCTTGATATGCGATAGCCCGACTCGCTGGTATTCCACCCTGCTCATGTTCTCTCGCCTGCTAGACCAGGAGAAAGCCGTCACCCAGTACCTGTACAACTACAGTAGAAGGACACAATCTGGGAAGATGGGGATGTTGTGGCCCAACAGCTGGACACTGATGCGAAATACATGCAGGACCATGCGGCCGTTTGAGGAGGTGACCAACCTGGTGAGTCGCGCTGAAGGCACCATCAGCGACTTGATCCCCTACGCTTACTTCCTGGAGCGTGCCGTGCGTAGAGTGGTGGATGAAGCTGTGGAGGAGTGGAAACAGGAACAGCTACGGCAGGAGGAGTTGTGGGACCAATTTTCAGCCGAAACCACAGGTTTCCTCAACACCTGCGGCACCACAGAGGGGGGAGGAGGAGGAAGAAGAGGAGTCGTGTGGGGAAGGAGAGGAGTCAGACTCGGATGATTATGAGGAAGGTGTTTCTGTGGAGGAGGAAGAGGCGGCAGCGGCAGAAGAACAACCGCAGCAGCCGTCACAGGGGGCTTCTGCTGCTCCACGTTCCCGTGGTATTGTTCGTGGCTGGGGGGAGGAAGAGGAGTTGCGTGACGTCACTGTGGAAGAGCAAGAGGAGATGGAGAGTACATCTGGATCCGACTTTGTGCAGATGGCCTCTTTCATGTTGTCCAGCCTGTTGAGAGACCCCCGTATCAAAAAACTCAAGGCGAATGACCTGTACTGGGTGGCCACGCTACTAGACTCTCGGTACAGGCACAAAGTGGCAGACCTGTTAGCAACTCAACACAAGGCGGAAAGGATGCAGCACTTGCAGAACAAGCTGTCAATGATGCTTTACAATGCATTTAAGGGTGATGTGACAGTACAACGCAATAAAGGTACCACTGGCAGTATTCCTCCTCCTCCTCACCAGTCCACGCAGGCAAGGACAGGACGCTCCAGCGATCTCGGGGTGATGTCGGACATGCGGACATTCTTTAGTCCAACGCCTCGCAGTAGCCCTTTGGGATCCACCCTCCACCAACGCCTGGACCGGCAGGTAGACGACTACCTGGCCTTAAGTGTGGATGTACACACTGCGACTGCGAGCAGCGACGATGAACCCTTGCTCTACTGGTTGCGCATGCTTGACCTGTGGCCAGAGCTGTCCCAATTTGCCATACAACTTCTCTATTGCCCTGCCGCAAGCGTCCTGTCAGAAAGGACCTTCAGTGCAGCTGGAGGCATTGTCACTGAGAAGAGAAGTTGCCTAAGTCATGACAGTGTTCAGTACCTGACCTTTATCAAAATGAACGAGGCATGGATCCCTGAGGGCTATTGCACGACCGAAGACTAAGTCAGTCCCCACACACAGCATCTCTGCCTGCAGGCCGCTTGACTGCCTTCTCCGCCACCACCACCAGGGTCCAGGACTCCAGGCGGATTCCAGAATTTTTAAGGCCGCTGCTAGCAGTGGCCGCTATACTAATTTTTCTGGGGCGTGCACATGCCTGCCTAATTTTTGTGGCTGAACTGCAGGCGGCTGCAACAAAAAAACAAAAGGCATGTACATGTGCCCATCCCCCTTCGTGATCATTACCTTGCCGCGGGGAAGGGGCTTGCGTATCACAATGAAGCAATGACCGCCGGCTATTTGAGTGTCTCGGGTGGGGGTGGCACACCAAAGATAATAAGGTTGTTGTTTCATTGTGGTCAGACCAAATTTGATCAGCTGGACAGTCACTGTTCTGTCATTCAGCTACATCAGCCGGGCGAGCATATGGGCTGAAAAGCCACCATCACCTGCACTCTCGTCATGGTGCGCACCAGTCCAGCATGCCCATCACTACACAAACGGCTGTTTGCAGTCACTGCATACCTTTCACTGCATCTGTGACTGCACATTATACCTGGCAGTCAGTGCATAACTTGCACTTGAATGGATACAGTTTTAAACAATTGAAAAATACAACCATCTACATTTTCAAACAATTGAAAAATACAACCATCTACATTTTAAAACAATTTAAAAATACAACCATCTACATTTTCAAACAATTTAAAAATACAACCATCTACAGTTTCAAACAATTTAAAAATACAACCATCTACAGTTTCAAACAATTGAAAAAAAAGGCAAAAAACTTGCCCTCCGTAAAACATTCTTGGCAAATGCTTTCGACTTTGTTTGTCTTCCGCTGGGTCAAGGGTCCATCTGATCACAGATGCCTGGTCTGCAAAGCACGGTAAGGGCAGCTACAGCATGGGTCTCAGCAGGCTCCCACTTCGGGCCAGAATCCAACCTGCATTCCCCGCCCATTACCCGTGGTGACAATGTCAGACTTGCCCGCCTCCATATGATTCTCGTGAAAGGAATGTGGTGTCATCTTTGCCCGCCATAACTGGTTCTCGTTAAAGGATTTAAAGTACATTCATTTCAAATACAGCAAGCTCTCGATAGTCCTCCTGTATTGTTATTTTTGGTCACTACCTCGGGGCGGGCGTGCATGCCTGACTGCTGCCCTCCTTGGATGTGTAGTGGTAGCCGCTGCTCAGGCTCCACACCGGATTCCATCCCTCATTCCCCGGACATTACCCGGGGTCACAATGCCAGACTTGCTCGCCTCCATAGGATTCTCATTGTAGCGGTACTGAACAAGTACCGCTACAAGTAGAAAATGTAATTTAAAAACAAAACGTAAGCTTTTTAACAATGCCATGGAAAGTTGAGAAGGCAGTCACACATTACCTGACATCACTGAGTGAGGAAGAGCAATCTCGCCATGTTGCGCAGTAGTCCTGCACGGCCGTCACAACACACAACAAACAGCTATTTGCGGTGCGTTACACAGTGAGTTTGGTGTGTCAGTGTGAACCAGTACTCTAATTACATTCCCTGATTGATGTATACACATGCAAGATGTTTTAAAGCACATTAGGCCTGCAATTTAGCATTCAATGTGATTTCTGCCCTTAAAACGCTGCTTTGCTTCACATGCAGATTTTTCCCCGGGACTTTTGGCGTGTATTCCACTCCGCCATGCCCCCCTCCAGGTGTTAGACCCCTTGAAACATCTTTTCCATCACTTTTGGGGCCAGCATAATTTTTTCTATTTTTCAAAGTTCGCCTCCCCATTGAAGTCTATTGCGGTTCGCGAACTTTTCCGCGAACCGAACCTTCCGCGGAAGTTCGCGAACCCGGTTCGCGAACCTAAAATCGGAGGTTCGGCCCATCACTAGTCATAGTCCTGTTATATCTTAGATCAGTCCTAGTGTCATAGTCCTGTTATATCTTAGATCAGTCCTAGTGTCATAGTTCTGTTATATCTTAGATCAAGTTCTATTATCATTTGTGTTATACTCCAGACTAGTTCCAGGGTGCTGAGACCACGGACCTCGCATCCAAGATTAGGGAACTGTATTATCATTTGTGTTATACTCCAGACTAGTTCCAGGGTGCTGAGACCACGGACCTCGCACCCAAGATTAGGGAACTGTATTATCATTTGTGTTATACTCCAGACTAGTTCCAGGGTGCTGAGACCACGGACCTCGCATCCAAGATTAGGGAACTGTATTATCATTTATGTATGACTCTTAGCATTGTCCTGACTCTGATTCTGCCTTCTGTTCCTGTACTTTCGCGTATCTGCCTGCCCGTTGCTGAACCTCTGCCTGACTACCGATTATTCCCTTGTTTCATGATTTTGTACTGATATCTGTCTCTCTGTTGCCGAATCTTGCCTGCCTGACCATTCTACTCGCCGGTGGGTTCTCGCCACTGGTGAGGTGTTAGCTACACCAGCCCCTCTGGTGAAGCAGTTCTTCTAGACTGCAGTAAAGTCTGAATCACCTGCTCCACAGGTGTCTGTGAGAATTATATTATTTGTATCTCTAGACTCCAGTAAAGTCTGTTATTACCTGTCTGTCTGTCTTGTTTGTATTCAGTTTGTTCCTTACCAACTCCTCCGGTAAGGTCTAGTAATATCATTAAAGTTACGGTTGCACCAAACACCACACACTCTGCTCTTGTTCTTGCTATACTGGTATTATTGGTGATTCTGCGGATCACACATAATTGAGTATAGTGTCTGTATTCTTGGTGATTCCGCAGATCACCAACAATCAGATATCTGAGTAGTGGCGATTCGTCACAGAATATGAGAGGAATTGTGGATTTTGTCGTATGTAGAGGAATCCTCTTTTCTTCTATAAAATTAAATTATATGAAAAAAAGACAGAAGCTGTCACTTCCATGCCTGAAAATTAACTCTTTCGGGCAGCAAAATAAAATAAAAAAACAGCCTGGTTATTATTAATACTGTATATATTCCTGCGTATAAGACTACTTTTTAACCCTTGAAAATCTTCTGAAAAGTTGGGGGTCGTCTTATACGCCGGGTGTCATTGATGCGGGGTGATACGACCTATCTTGGCTGTTACCGCCTCTCAGATCTCCCTGCTGAGGGAGCGCAATCTATTCTACCATACCGCTCTGATAAACAGGTAGACAAGGAGAGCTGACCAGTCTACTTAAGGAGAGTTGACCAATGCAACAAGTCAATTGACTGTATACTGGTATATACTGGGTAACACATACAGTACAGCACCAGTATCTGTTCATACACAGCACCAGTACATGATTTTTTTATTTTTATTTTATTGGGCCGCATTACTTACATTTTTACGCATTCCCGCTAGTGCAGGAACATTAACACATACATTTTTATGCGTTCCGGGTTCAATGCGTAAAAATGTACGCATTGAACCAGTAACGCGTAAAAATGTATGTGTTATTGTTCCTGCACTGGCGGGAATGCGTAAAAGTGTACGCAATGTGGCCAGCCGACCTCCGAGGTCGGCAAGCTGCCAGCGGGGGACTGGAGTAGCAGTGAGTGACTACGAGGGCACAGGATGGCTGCAGGGGGCTGGTAGAAGCCCCAGGTAAGTGAAACTCATTTTTTTATTTTGCTTGGACCTTCCCTTTAAAGGGAGCCTAAAGTGAGAGGGTTATGGAGGCTGCCATATTTATTTTCTTTTAAGCAATACCAGTTGCCTGGCTGTCCTGCTGATCTTCTGCCTCTAATACTTTTAGCCATAGACCCTGAACAAGCATGCAGCAGATCAGGTGTTTCTGACATTTTTGTCAAATCTGACAAGATTAGATGCATGCTTGTTTCTGGTGTGACTCAGACACTACTGCAGTGAGAAAGATCAGCAGGGCTGCCAGGCAACTGGTATTGTTTAAAAGGAAATAAATATGGCAGCCTCCATACACTTCTCACTTCAGGTTCCCTTTAAATGGGTATAAGAGGGATATCAAGGCTGTTTATTTCCTTTTAAACAATGCACATTGCCTGGCTGTCCTGCTGACCCTCTTCCTCTAGCCATATACCCTGAACAAACATGCAGATCAGGTGAGTGTCACTGGATTAACGGCATGCTTGTTTCAGGTGTGTGATTCAGACATTACTGCAGCCAGTCACATGACTAGAGATGGTGACAGTGGATCAGAGCAGCTTAGTGAAGTAGGAAGGGATGGATAAAACTTACAACTTAGGCTTGAGCATCACAACACACAAAAATTACTCTAAAGTCAAATGTGGAAAATCCACAAGTTTGCTTCACTTCACATTACAATTGAACAGAGGTTCACTTCCTGCTGCAAGATGATGACAATCCCTCACCAGCCACATTTCTTATTTTTATGCTGGAATGTTGGCACTCCCAATGACACCAGTCCCCACTATGGAAATGGATACTAAATTGCCCAGTATTTACACGACCTGGCTGATTCCAGCAATGTGAAACTGATGGATGGATTGTACACTGGGACTTATTCTAGTCAACAGAGCTGGAATGAATATTTGAAGGCGATTACGCTGATGATAGACTGTACTTAGCATGGTTATATTACACCCCATTAGTCCATATTAAGAATGTTATTTTTTCTCAGCGTCTGGATAATGGATCCTTATATGGCCAGTCCAGTCTCTCCATTCCTCTTGCCAGGATGAGGTCAGTGTTGTACAGCTTCAGTGTATGGACTCTGACCGAGATGAAAGGAAGTGCAGGTCTGCAGTGGTCAGGCTGGCCTCTGTATTTTCTGGATAACATGCTACAGCCAGAGTGTTTCTGAGAGAAATGGATGAGCGTATGACAGGTAGCACATGTGTCAACACGCTACACACAAAAAACACATCAGTGTTACAAATCGACAGTGATACAGACAGGAGACCGATGTATCTATTGGGAAACACGCCTCTGTAGCAGCTGCAGACAGCAGTTATTTATTGTATTTATCCTAAAAACGCACGTTTTTGTTCTATTAAAGAGGCTGACCTGCCTGACAAGGGTGCAGTTCAGCCGTCTGTCTGAAGGTGGCCACACACCATACAATTTTTTAAGTATCTGTTCAATTTAAAGTGGACCCAAATTAAAAATACAAGATTTCAGAAATGAAATCTATTTTCTAAATTATAATAATAAATAGCAGCCTTTTTTCAGCTGCATGATGACAAATATAAAATATTTTACATTTATTGGAGAAACCCCTCCCTTTCTTTCAAATTGCCGGGACAGAATCCAGCAAACTGGTGGAGTAGATGGTGTTCGGCAATGGAGGAATTGCTAATGGCTGCCTCCTGTATAACCCTAGTCATGAAAAGAGAAGGGTGAATAGCAGGCACTGAAATGCTCATAGGCTTGAAGAAGTGTTTAATTATCTTTGTATGTGTCAGAGTGGTGCAACTAAATTTTTTGAATTTAAAAAAATGTTTGGTTTGTGTCCGCTTTAAGAATTGCAATCAATGTTTCTGACAGATTGTAACATTTCAAAAATCTGACCAATGTACCCACACATATATGTTCAATTTTTCCCCAATTATGATAACAATGATTGGAAACTCCGACAAAATTGCTAGGGTGTGTATATTAATAAATTGACAATCTAACACACACCATACAATCTTTAGAAAGATTGAAGAAAAATATCTGGCATAAAAAATCGCAAAAAAACGGGAAATCTGTTTTTATCGAATTGAAGTAAAATTGGATCATTTTATTGTATCGTGTGTGGCCACCTTGAGGCTGAATTGACAGTGGAGTGTTGCGGTGTGTCGTAACGCCACATTGTAAAGCAGAATGTTGCAATGCAAACGCAAGGTAACGTTACCTATAGCCTTCTGGATGTGCCCTTACTAGCAAAAACTACAGATTAGTGGCTGTCAAACAAGATTTTACCTCATCGTGTCTTGCTGTTTAAAGGGAAACTCTGAATGAAATTGCCTTTACACACCAGCTGCTAACAAAAGAACAGAGCCAGAGTGCAGTCATATCAAAATGACACATGTTTAATATATTACAACTGCATGTAGTTAAACAATAAAAAAGTAAAAAAGTAAAAATTCTCTTCCCTACAGACAGTATCCAGAAAGTATCCAGATCCCTTCTCATATTAGGTTGCTGTATCAAACTGGACAGCGTACTGGTAAGGTGTGGCCGCTTACAAACGCTGAACCTGCTCTTTGATGTCTGTATTGAGCAGGTGTGTAACTAGACATCACTGGGCCCCCCTTGTAAAACTTTGGACGGGCCCCCTTGCCCCCCCCCCCCCCTCCTCGTTTTCTGCACAGGTAAACTGAGAACCAATGTTATTCAATTGACTAGTGCACACTTGAATGTGTTTTCCCCATGCAGATAAAAACTGCCAGCAGTGCAGCACTGTAGGCATTTTCTCTATCAATTACATTTGCTTCTGTCATGAACGTGCATGTTGTCACACATACAGACACACATGGTGTGCAGAACACTCACTCTGTCCAGCTCTGATGGAGCAGAACTGGATCTGCACTGTCTGCTGACTCCTCCAGCATCACTACAGTACAGTGCATTTGGGGAGGGGCAGAGATGCTGGGGGTTGAGCAGCTCTGTACACAAGACCCTGCTGAACACTAAATAGGGTCTACAAAACTTTGTATGATTCCTTATCAGTGGCTGAGCAGATGTAGTCATTAGAACAATTGTGCAGAGAATAGAAAGTTTTTTCTCTCTGTGCCCGTAGTTGTCATTCTCTCAGGACAGGAAAAAGATACTTTTTCTCCTATGGGGCCCCCTGCAGCTTCTGCCCCCCTGTGACTGCATTCCTTGCAGGGTCTATTGTTACACCCCTGGTAGTGAGCGTTTCTCCAATCACTGTTACTTAACACCAGCTGTACAGGCCATGAGGAGGATCCGGACTTCCATGTTTGGTGCATGAGACAGTGTGGATGGCCGGCTAGGCGGTGGGGCCTGACAGAGTGCGGTATCCCAACACACTGCATGCCGTGCGTTTACCGCATAACATCCACGTTAAAGTGACACTGAAGCAGAAAAAAAACCAACCAACTTATGATATAATGAATGGTATGTGTAGTATGGATAATTCATAGAACATTAGTAACAAAGAAAAGAGTCTCATATTTTTATTTTCAGTTATATAGCTTTTTTTTCTATAACATTGCATCATTCTCTAATAAGTGCAGTTTACACATTACACTCTGTATTTTAAATGATGAAACAGAGCAGAGCTAATGACAACTTTGAACTTCCTGGCAGAAAAACCTTAAACAAACAAGAAACAGTGAGAGACAGGTTGAGATAAGTGCTTCAGAAAACAGCACTGTAGCCGACCCAAGTTGGGTTGGGGAGGTCGGAGAAGCTCTTTTGCATTGAATAACAACTGAAGTTTCTTAACGTTTCCTGCACTGGAAACAATATGAGACTCATATCTGGGCTACTAATGTTCTATTTCTTAGCTGTGCTACACATACAAATCATTATATCATGAATTTATTTTCATTTCAGATTCCCTTTAACAGTACAGTGAAGCATGCTTTTCATTGACTGTATGTTGCACTGTATGTGACGCAACATGCAGATAACGCACAGCGCTGCTTTTCTGATCTGCTGCGGCCACATGGAACACAACGCTACCCCACCTAGTCTTAAAGAGGCCTTAGGATGGAACAATCCTGTATGCAGCATAGATGGCAGAGAGCGAGACAATGAGGATAACAAAAGGATTTCCCCTTCTTGAAGTCATTTGGTTAAGGAGCCTTTGTATGACACTCAGACACATTTCAGGCCATTGTTTGATTTTCTGATGAATGTCATATTTTGAATCCATCCATGAAAAACAAGACCATATGTGGGCATTTTCAATAATTCTCAATCGGTTTTCTTTTAGAGCAAAAGTGAAAACTGGACAAGTTACAAAAATGTTAGTCATGTTCAATAGAAACCACAATGTGTTCAAATGGATTTTTTTTCCCCAAGTTCTTTTGAGTAGCAGTGTTCAGTATTATCTGGTAGTGCTCAGTATTATCTGGTATGGTTCACTCTCTCTCTCCTGTGCCTTTTGGCACATGACTAGTACTGGCAATTAGTAGTGCTCTGTATTTGTAGTGAAATGCTTTCCATCCATTCTCTAATGGATACAGTTACATACAGTATAAAGCTAATATTGCATTATGCAATACATTTGATTGACTACTAGGCAATCAGTTTGACAAAATCAGTTATATAGTGTATTCTGTCAAACATCAGTCAAATGAAAGAAGCCTCTTTGATTAACCAAGGTATTTACCCTCATTTTGACACTTTCTCTGTGCGCTATTTGATACAGCAATAACTTTTTAATCACTTAAACCATCTTAGTGATATATACTTTGTTTTTTTTTCAGTACAATCTAGGCTTTTTCTGAGTAATATTTTTTTGCAAAACTATTTTACTTTATTGTCATTTTGTGGGGAACAGTTAATGCAGAAAATACAATATTTTTCATATTTTACCCTTCCTAATCTTCACAAGACAAGTCCCACAGTTATTAAACATGTAAACATAAATTGTTTGGGTCTTCTCGGTTAAAATGATACCACGTGTGTCATATTTTATTACTAGCTTGGCATGTGGCAGACCATTCTCCCCATCCTGTGAGTCTGTAGCGATTGGAAGCGTACACTAGGACAGTTCAGGGGACCTAGTGCTGTACAGATACATCGCTAGGCAGCAGCAGAGCAATGCATCTGAAGAGCATTGAGGCCCCAAACTGTTGCCCTAGCGATCGCTTCTGATCACTACAGGCGGCAGCCAATAAAAGTGTATTAACAGATATAGGTACTGCAGGGTTTAACAAGCGGTAATAGGCTAGGATAGGTAGGGGTTAAAACTTAACTGGGGGAAACCCTTTTCATTTTATTGAGACCTGTCTCTTTCATTTTTTACAACTTACCTAACTTTATTGAACGATTTTTAGCAATGGATAAGGGGCCCATTAACTATCCAATTTTTTAATCAGATGCGATCTTTCAATGCAGTTTTTACAATCAAGTAACTGCAAAGTAATTATAGATTGTTCCTATAAACAGGTCGATTAGGGCATTTTCTCTCATATAATTTGATAGCAAACATTTGGATCAATTATATTTTGTCATCCAATAGACCATAGAATTGTTTTACATCGATTTTTGCCACACACTGCGCGGTTTTCATTGTAATGCGATAGTAAAAATTGCATCAAAAGATTGCATCTGATGTAAAAATTGTACCATTAATGGGCACCTTTAAATTGATATCAAGGCAACATTCTGATAGAGCATTGCATGGAAAAGTTGTTTTTTTTCTTTCTTGATTGTGAAGTGATTCAATGAATCGATCATAACAACTGACATACAATCAAATAAGACATTGATCATTATATTGATTGATTCTAAGATCCTGAGGAAATCACACACTATTTTTTCTTATCTTTTCTACTGCATCAGTTTACTTTAGATAAGATTCAAAACTTTATTAAAGTGTACCTGAAATGATATGTGACATGAGGAGATAAACGTATACAAATATAGTACTAGCCCTACTAAGAAATTATCTGAAGTCCCTTTCAGTTTTTCAGTACAAGAGGAGTTACAAAACTTCAGTTGTTATCTATGCAGAAGAGCTTGTCAACAGCTTGTCAAATTCAGTCTGGATTCCTAAAAATTAAATAGAAGTTTAAAGGCTGATGTCTGTTAGGTAGAAGGGAGATAATACACTAAGGTTTTTTCTGCAGGAATGTGGATACTTTGTTGATACTAAAAGGCAAGTTTAAAATCAAATCTACGTGGAGTATAAGTTGCACATGCCAGAAACAACACATGTCACATGTTAATGACTGTGTTCTAATATAACATACACCAGCATGTATTTCAGTTTTATGTTTCTTCTGTTGACATTTAATCTCAAAAGAAATTTGTCCAAATTGTGTCTACATCCAGTCCAGGCCAGGAGCCCGTCATCAATATAACCTATCCAGAGGGTGGCATATACCAGTGCCCCTAGACTCCATATACTTGCTGGTGCTCCCAAAGGCCCAGATGGAGACTGGCATAAGCTGGAGCACACACTGCCCCCATTGAGGTGCCCTTCCTGAGCTATATGTGGTATGCCCCACTAAAAGAAAAGCAATTATAAATAATCTATGGTCCCAGGGGTCAAAAACCACAAGGGCCGATCCTTGATTGGGTCATTCACTCAGATTCAGAAACTCGGTCTCGCTGTCACTTTGCGCATAGATGCCCATATGTGGATTCCCAATCTATGAACTGACTAGCCGAGAGGAGCGTCCTGACTCCAAAGGATTCACCACTGTAACGATGGGTGTCAGCACGCAGAGAGAATCTGATTATTGGCGATCTGCAGTATCACCAAGAATACAGATATATACCTGATTATTGATGATCTGCAGAATCACCAATAATACAGATATATCGCTAACCTCTGGGCACCTGAAGCGTGTAAGTGTTTGGTGTAACAGTATGGATCGGACCACCGGGGTAGCAGGTGGTCCAATAAGTAGAAACAGACTCTACTGCAGTCAAGGGCTCCAGGAGGGAGCAGACCTTGACTGGTTTGCAGCAGTGCCCCCTCTGAGAAGCAGGGGACCCCTGCAGGAGGACTGAGCACCCAAGAGGTGGGTAACAGTCAGACAGGTCGGGCAGGCCGGGTCGGCAACACACAGACAGATAAAGTACAAAGACAGAAGGCTGATTCGGTATCCAAGGCAAGCAGGGTTTGGCAACGGAATATCAGAAGTGCAAGGTACCGAATCAGAAATCAGAGGAGTAGTCAGGAAAGCAAAGTCATAACAGATATCAAACAATGCCTAGTCTGGGTGTGAGGTCCGTGGTCTCTACACCCTGCAACTAGTCTGATGTATAACAGAATGATAACACAAGTTCCCTAGTCTGGGTGTGAGGTCCGTGGTCTCTACACCCTGGAACTAGTCTAATGTATAACAGAATGATGACACAAGTTCCCTAGTCTGGGTGTGAGATCCGTGGTCTCTACACCCTGGAACAAGTCTGATGTATAACAGAATGATAACACAAGTTCCCTAGTCTGGGTGTGAGGTCCGTGGTCTCTATACCCTGGAACTAGTCTGATGTATAACAGAATGATAACACAAGTTCCCTAGTCTGGGTGTGAGGTCCGTGGTCTCTACACCCTGGAACTGGTCTAAGGAATAACACAGATGATACACAGTATTCCTAGTCTGGGGTGTGAGGTCCGTGGTCTCTACACCCTGGAACTGGTCTAAGGAATAACACAGATGATTCACAGTATTCCTAGTCTGGGGTGTGAGGTCCGTGGTCTCTACACCCTGGAACTGGTCTAAGGAATAACACAGATGATACACAGACAACTGGCTAAGTGTGGATTCCCAGGTCCACCTGGTTCCACCACACTGAAGGATCTGACTAAGGTCTGAGTGCTAACACATAGGTATTCGCAACGCCAGACAACCAGCAACTGAACAGCAAGAGATATATATAGTGAAGCGCTCCTCAGCGCCGCCCAGCTCCCATCAACCAATCATCTGCTGAGCTGGGGTCAGCTGACCGTCCCGATCAGCTGACCCTTCTCCTATTGGCATAAAGAGCCTGTCTTGCGGCGCGCGCGCGTAGCTCTCCATCTGTGTGCACTACTAGGTCCAGATAACCCAGACGCATGTTGCTGTGAGGAAACCGCTGCTCTGTGCGTGGAAACCGCCGCCTCACTGTCAGCACACGCGGCAGCTTCTCCGCAATCCTTCACAACCACATGCATACAATTTAAATGCTTGCCACCACGTGGGAGTCAGCGCACGACTGTAACTATTTTAACAAACTGAGAACACTGTAACTTAACCCTTAGCAGTATGCAGGGATTGGCGCCAGATCTGTCTATCTGTGCCCGATTCAAGCATACGGGTTGTAGATACAAAATACTATAGAGCAGGTAACACTTTCGGAGGACTAAGTACGATTGTGTATGGTCGGGAACAGGTCATAACCGCTAAAACGATTTCTTAAACATTTTAATAAAAAAAATGCATTACACACATTTATATACACTAACTAACATATAAACACAAAGCTTAAAGGGGGTAACAGTGAAAAGTTTACTTAACTGAATGCAGTCTGTGTGGAATAGAAACAAATGAAGTCCAGTTCAAATGCAGGCATTGATATCACAAGTCCTTATATGGCATGCGCCCGGTCCTTCTAGGAACGCATGCATCGAGAAAGCTCTTGGTCGGTGGAATTTGGAGAACTGGGAGGGGTCAGTACTTCCCAAACTTTTATACCATCTGAGTTTTGGGGCTGGCTTACCTGAAAAGTAGGTGTGTTTACCTCCTGCAGAGCATGATAGGCAGTGTTTTTGTACAAGCATAGAATGACACAATTTACAAATAACCTGCGCCATTTCTGTCCATATTGACACACAGCAAATCTGAGGGCAGATTTTTAACTTGATGTTTGATCAAATGAGACCAAATAGCAGTAAAGTAACGTGTGCTCCGCGAACGTTGAATAACTCTGTTTCCATAGCTGCCAGACTGCTATAAATTGGAGCAGCTATTAGGCTGATTTTTAGGAACCGGAAAATATATTTGCCTTTTGTCTGCGATAAACACATCTTAGATTATTAAAGGGACTCCGAGCTCATCTAAAAAATAAAAGTTGTACTCACCCGGGGCTTTTTCCAGCCCAGTGCTGGTCGGGAGGTCCCACGACGGCGTCCTGGCTCCTCTCCTACACCCCGCTCCGGAATGGCTGACAGGCCGCAGCCCGGGCGACACTTGGCTGAGTGTCGGGCTGCTCCTTCCGCGTATGACGCGGCTGACGTCACACGCCGGCCGCCTCGCGTCATCACGGCGACCGGCGTGAAAGTACTGCGCATGCGCGATTAAAGCGCGCATGCGTGGTACTACCACGCCGGTCGCCGTGATGACGCGAGGCGGCTGGCGTGTGACGTCAGCCGCGTCATACGCGGAAGGAGCAGCACGACACTCGGCCGAGTGTCGCCCGGGCTGCGGCCGGTCAGCCATTCCGGAGCGGGGACTAGGAGAGGAGCCAGGACGCCGTCGTGGTACCTCCCGACCAGCAATGGGCTGGAAAAAGCTCCGGGTGAGTACAACTTTTATTTTTTAGATGAGCTCGGAGTCCCTTTAATAAAGGAAGTCTTCTATTGTCTATATTCAAATTTCAGAGGGAAGTTTTAACTGCCTTTGAGGACAATCTCTGGCTACTAATGGAATGACCATTTGCTCTCACTTAAAGAGACACTGAAGCGAAAAAAAAATTATGATATTATGATTTGAATGTGTAGTACAGCTAAGAAATAAAATATTAAGATCAGATACATCAGTCTAATTGTTTCCAGTACAAGAAGATTTAAGAAACTCCAGTTGTTATCTCTATACAAAAAAGCCATTAAGCTCTACGACTTTCAAAGTCGTGGAGAGGGCTATTTTCTGACTTTTATTATCTCAACTGTTAATTAATTTTTTACTTTTTCTCTGCCAGAGGAGAGGTCATTAGTTCACAGACTGCTCTGAAAGAATCATTTTGAATGCTGAGTGTTGTGTAATCTGCACATATTAGAGAATGATGCAATGTTAGAAAAAACACTATATACCTGAAAATAAAAATATGAGAATATTTTCTTTGCTGCTAATCTTCTAGTAATTATTCATAGTACACAACCAATTCATTATATCATATATTTTTTTTCGCTTCAGTGTCTCTTTAAGTGTGAAAGAGCTACGTGTAAAGTGAGTGAGGGGTCTGCTCACCTTCAGTGTGGGTGATGGGGAAGCAAAAGAAGAGAAGGAAAAAAAATAACTTCTTGTACGTTTAAAATGAGAATGACAGTAATGATGCTGGACCATACGAAAATCGTTGGCTATTATGCCCTACTTTCTGTAGTGTTCATCAGACCGGGGTTGGTGAATCCTGCTGCCTACAGTGGATGAAAAGATCTAAGTTAATATTCCTCTCTACATCACAGTTGCTAGCATTGTAGCACCTGCTGCAGTACAAGTATGTTAGGGAGCCTTGCGATTATGCCACACCTGTCCATGCCAACCTCCTCCTGAGTTCTCGTCTGCATGATCTTTGAAATAATGGCTGTTTCTACTCAATATTCAAGTAGTAAAAAGTTTCGGGGGGGGGGGGGGGGGGTTGCTAAGCATGCTTTATAAGATGTTTTCAACTAGGGATGGTCATGTCCAGGAGAATCATGTGATTTGTTTGATCAGCTGATAGATTTGCAAAGCTCTGATTTGCTGTGATCACGTCCTGCTTTAGCACATGATCATGACTAGCAAATCAGAGACTTACATGTCTATCACCTGACCAAACTGATCACATTCTCCATGAGTTCTCTTAGACGTTAGAGTGCAGCCGCGGGGATGCAGCGTTTTAGTTAGGGCTATCATGTTAAAGAGAGCTTTAATATAAAAAAATGATTTTTATGAGACTTCAGAGTCTCTTTAAATCCAATGAAAATCTACTAGAAGCAGAAGATAGTTTTGTTAATCGAACATTGGCCCTTGTTTAATTAACCTTCTCTTCTAAAATTTCTACTGGGTGATATTTTGACACCTTATCAAGAAAATGCCTTTCAAGCCACCAGCAAGCAAGAACATACTCAGAATAATTTAGATTTTAAGAAAAAGTGAGTTGGATAAGGGCCTCTGGGCCTGATTCACAAAGCTTTTCTGTTAAATTATCTCATCTTAGTTATTAACTCACAATTTATCTCTCCTTAAATGACTTAACTCATTTTTTATCTCTCCTTATCTAACTTAACTCATGGTTTAGCTCTCCTTATTTGGCATAACTTATGGTTTAGCTCTCCTTATTTGACATTACTCTTGGTTTAGCTCTCCTTATCTATTTATCTCATTAATTATCTCTCCTTATTTGTTTATCTCAAGCTTTAGCACTCCTTACAGTTAAGGTGAAAAATAAATAACCTTTGTAAATCAACCCCTCTGACTGGTACAGGCCATTTTTTATCAGACCAAAGTGTCTGGAGCATGGGGAGACCACTGGCAGACCAGACAAAAGAGGCTCCATAGCTTTGTACTGCAGTGGACAGTCCAACGCTAATTGGCTGCAACGGGGAGAGAAAGATGTGATCACATCTCTGCATAGATCTGCTCTAAAATAAAATGTGTATGCCCATCTGGCACCATCGATATGGTCAAACATGCATGTGTCAATGAGAGGGTTAAGAGAGCTGGGGAAATATCAGTGGTGCTGTGCTCCATCCACTCTGCACAGGCCAGTCTCTCAGCTAAATATAGAGGCTGCATTCCCAGTACTGCTCTATGTGTCTCTTCAGCAGTGCAATGAAAGCAGCCTCTGTACAGTCACTAGCATTGACTTACCGTGATATACCCACAATAATCCCCATGTCCTGCTATGTTTAGTGTTCACCTCAAATGCCCCCTCCTCCTCTGATCTTGTGTTAAAACCAACAAATCTGGCAACATCACAGCACAACGGCAACATCATTCTAATGAAGTGAATTTCTTACTGACTCAGGAAGTCAGGAGTATGTGTAGCATAAAATGGTACGGGAATTAAATGTCACCCTCTAGCAGTGCACAGATTCACAGATGACCTTTGCTAGGCGCTGTTTGGATTATATTATGCAGCTTCTTTTCCTGGGGGAATCAACAAGTACCGGGGAATCCAGGAGACATGAATATTGTTTCTGCTCTTTGCCAAATGTATGCATCTGTATTACTTTATGTATGAGCTCTCTGCAATGCAGTTTAGTCTTCTTTTGCGCAACTGCCCTCAATAACTGAAGCAAAAAAATATACTCATACTTACCTATGGAGAGGAAGGCTCTGTATCCCATTGAGCCGTCCCTGTCGCCTTGTCGTTGTTGATTTAATTCACTTTTGTAAACTTGGTTATTGTTGTTGTTTATTGGATTTATATAGTGCCAACATATTATGCAGCGATGTACAATAAATTAGGTTACAGACATTGATAATAGGGGTTACAGACAACACAATACAGGGAATAAGCAGTAAGACATACTGTACAATGCCAGATCATGCACTGGAGAAGAGGTCCAAGTAATTCAAGTTGAAATGATTCTGTGAGCAGGATGTACAATCAGGTAGGGTACACAAGGGAGGGGGTGGCGACTCGATAGGGGGGGGGGGGGGGGGGAGGAAGGTACCTTGGTCTGAATGCTGGTGAATTCTGATAGATTCATGTATTAATACATGTATTTAAAAAAAAATTATGATTACATCAGTTTTGAACAATGTTTTCATGTAATTTGTTGCATAGCGTCCAAAGATCTGTATGGGAAAGGACTATTTATAGCTTTAGTCATGGTAAGCAGGATCTGTATAGCTGGGAGAGAAGTAAGCCTCTGTGAAGTGGGAAATATGTACCCTTTAAAGTAACATTTCCCAGGATCTGGGGGAAGCCAAGTCCCACAGTCCCCAGCAGCAGACAGCAGAGGGTCACACATGTCCTGTGCTTGTCTTCCTGATATCTGGCCAGAGGACTTGTTCTGTACAAAGTCACTATAATACTCCACAGATTGCAGCCAAGAAGATGTGCACCAGTTATTGTCTTTACTGTTTATGAAGTAACAGTTAACAAGCCACTCTCCCTCACAACTGGTAAATGTAAATACAGACGCAGATTCCTCCCAGATTGCAGTACATTGTTTTTCTATGTAGCTACAGGGGCGTAGCAATAGGGGTTGCAAAGGTTGCAACCGCATCGGGGCCCTTGGGCCAGGGGGGACCCAAAAGGTCCTCCCTCAACTACAGTTTTAACTCTATATTGGTCCTGTGCTCAAATTAATCACTTCTATAGATACTTTGAATAGTGGTAATCATTAACACATTGTTCCCCATCCCTTTCTTGCACCTCTGACACTGTAGTTGCCATTGGCAGGTTTTGGTGCACTGTATCAATTGTTATGTATAGAGTGCTTGGGGGCCCCATTGTAAAACTTGCATCGGGGATCACAGCTCCTTCGCTACGCCACTGTGTAGCTATCACTACATACTTAACAGTTTTGGAGTAGTCCATCTCTTCGTGGAAGAGTCTCAGTACTTCCTCTATTCTACAGAAAAGAACCCTGGAAAGGATCTATACAAATGATATGGGCCAGCCTCCCTACTTAGATGCACAATATTTTGGCAGTTTGACTGAGCAAATGGTGTTAAGTAATTTCCTTTGAATTTAAAAGAATGCCTGAGAAGAATGGACTAGTCCAAAACTTGTCAGGTCCCCCCCTCCCCCAAATTAGCTGCTTTGTGGCCCCTCCCTTCCACACAGGTAGTATTACCGCCTTCACCCCGTGTATGTGCAGGTTCCCACTATACAAAAAATCCTGTGGCCATCCTCTTTCCCAAGCCCACACTGTCTCTTTCAGTCTTGACCATCCTCAAAAAATTATAATTTAGGTTGAAAGCTATGAACAGACATCAGACAGTCAGAGCTCTGGTTGCTTTTGTAATACTGTAATACAGTTTCTCCATAATGTGTCTATCAAGCCTTTGTTGTCTCCCCTTAAAGAGTAACTGTCAGGCTGCAGAAGCTAATTTAAACCTCTAGTCTCCTGTGTTAAACAGTTTAGAAGGAAGCCAAAAAGACATTACTGAAGATAAAGATCTCTCTTACCTTTGATGTATGCTTATCAGCAAAGCTTAGAGCTAAGCTGGACGCAAGCCGCATAACATACTGCAAAGCATTCTGGGGCCCTCCCCTCGGCTGCTAAGAAGAAGACGGGATCAAGTTTCAGCAGCTTCTAAAACTCAGTCCAGCCACAGCACAGATAAATCTGGGGGCAGCGTACACTGCAGGAGTCCGCTATTGTTCCTAGCCACATGGCTCATTAATATTCACTGCAAACTAGTGTTATTCAGTATGAGCTGTTCTGTGATCAGAAGCAGGCAGGACATGACGACACATTTGGCTTCACAAACATGGAACCTGCCATGAGCTGTCAGGAGCATCATTCTCTGCATATACTATATACAAATTCTGTGAAATCCAAACGTGGACAGTGAAATGCATATGTAATGTAAGTACAGCCAATCTTTAGCTACTGATATATGTGTTTATTTTCTCCGAGACCCTATACCTAACAGCTCCTCTTTAAAGGAATTGTTAGGCAAAAAAAAAATTTGTTTCACTTACCTGGGGCTTCTACCAGCCCCATGCAGCCATCCTGTGCCCTTGTGGACACTCACTGCTGCTCCAGTCCCCCGCCGCCAGCTAGTTTCATTTTTGCCGACCTCGGGGTCGGCAGGCCGCATTGCTTACATTTTTTTAGCATTTTCACTGGTGCAGGAACATTAATGCTTACATTTTTTTTTTCGTTAGCGGTGTAATGCTAACAAATTTTGGCATTAGCGTTGCAACGCGAAAATTTGTTAGCGTTGCATCACTACCGCTAAAAAATGTATGCGTTAATGTTCCTGCACCAGCGGGAATGCCAAAAAATGTAAGCAATTCTTCCTGCCGACCCCGAGGTCGACAAAAATGAAACTAGCTGGCGGCGGGGGACTGGAGCAGCAGTGAGTGTCCACAAGGGCACAGGATGTCTGCATGGGGCTGGTAGAAGCCCCAGGTAAGTGAAACAATTTATTTTTTTTTGCCTGATAATTCCTTTAAAAATTCCTTTCCTTTATAAGGCTTATCAATCCGCCGACAGCGCCTACACACGCGCATACTGTCGGCTAAAGACCGCCCAGCGGGAGGGTTCGGAGGACCCGTCGCTGCATCTGGTAGTGCGTGTGTATGCACCTTTAGGGAGGGAAAATTCCTGACTAGTTTTAATTGTTTTGGCTAGAGATAGGATGGTTCCTTCTCCATCCCCTGCTGCTGCAAATACAATCCAAGCGTGCTTCCTAGCACAAAAAACTTACAATAGTCAGATCTAGACTGTATCATCAACTACCACTACAAGTCTATAAATAATTTAAAGAGACTCTGAAGCGAATCTAAATCCACTTTTTTAACATGCAGTTATGTTAAGAACTATAACCCCTGCTAAACCGCCGCTATCCTGTGGCAACATGAGGGGTTTATACCCCCCAAATCCCCCCTGCAAAATCCACGACTTTCTTGGTCGTGGATTTTGCTGCTCATGGAGGCAGAGCTATGAGCTGCAGCTCTGCCTCCATGCGTGTCCATCGCCGCGTGGATCTCCGCCTCTCCCCCGCCCCTCTCTGTGAAGGGATATTGAGAGGGGCAGGGAGAGGCGGCGATCAGCCGGGATTGACGCGCTAAGAGGCAGAGCTACAGCCATAAGCTCTGCCTCATCAGGAAGTGCTCCCCCGAGTTAGGAGAGGGGATTTGGGGGGTATAAACCCCTTGTTTTGCTGTGGGATAGCGCAGTTTAGCAGGGGTTATAGTTCTTAACACATTACTGCATGTTAAAAGTGAATTTAGACTCGCTTCAGAGTCTCTTTAAAATGCTTAAAGGACCACTATTTTAAAAAAAATGTAAAAACGTAAAATGCATGTGTATCCGTATGTTTAAAATGTACATTTCTTCCAGAGTAAAATGCACTATAAATTATTTTTTTCCCTATGACATTGTCATTTACAATAGGTTGTAAACTGACAGATCTGACAGGTTTTAGACTAATCCATCTACTCATGACAAATTCTCAAGGTTTTCTTTACCTTTGAACAGCAGTAGCTCAGTTCAACTGTCAAAATAGTATTCAAATAAGTAGGAAGGTTAGATGGAATTTCGTATACACAGCGGCACCCTAGCCTAGAGGGAATGGAAGGACTCAGAATGAACGTATAGACTGTAGAGGGGCTGAAAAAGGCACATTTACATACCGGTAGATCTGAACCTTTTCCCCCACATCGAGTTTTCTATAAAAAGGGACAGTTGGGAATGGTGCTACAGACTGACATTTACTGGGAATTTTCTGCCACATTACGTGAAACCTGACAATCCTATACCTGCATATTTGGGTGGGATGGTTAATAAGAATAATAATAATAAAAAAATCGAAGTATCTGGACATTAAACAAGCAAGATAAAAGCACACCGAACATACTTACAGAAGATCTGAATGACAGGGCCTTCCTGTTAAATCGTATCAGGAAATCCCAGAAATCTGGCCCTTATCCCCCTTACGCTGCTCGGCTAATCTAAGTACACTTTAGATCCCTGATTTATGTATACAGAGACTGAGAGAGATTACATACACAGGAAATCAAAGCAGCACATTCGTGGCATGCGGCGTCATTGCTAGTATATATGTCTGAAACTGACATACGGTTTACCAATCCTCATGAAAAACTGTGCTTTCTATTATAGAACATATACTTTACCTTCAAACCATATGCCAGAAAAAAAACCCATGGATTAAAGGTACAATATATACAAATGTGCACATTTTGTATTAAACTGACCCTGGGGACAGAGCCTTACTGGTAGTGTTTATTCTCTTTGAACACCAAAGGCATGTTGAAAAATCACCTAGCCTGCATATCTAATACAAAGAAGTCTTCCCCTACTTGCACAAATGTATTCTTAGATATGTATAGGGACCCAGTGAAAGATTTAATTTTTACCAAATAAATTACTTTAAAAAAAAAAACTGCTCAAAAGTCAATATCCTAACCATTTCCTGCCTCACTAACTGTCAGTGCGTCAAGCCGCAATCTTCCCAGAGAGATTCAGTCTTTGTCTTCCCTTTGTACAGCAAGATGATGCAAACCCAGCAGCTGCAGCAGCTCCACCCACAAATCATAAAAAGTAAAGTACTTGTCATTTAGCTGTAGCCGAGGGATGTATTTGTATGAGTTTGTGGCCAGAACTATCACCCTAGGAATTGTATTCTGATCCCTACGTGAGACAGTTACAGTTTGTGTGTACACCCTTAGATTTAGGAAGGGTGGTTGATGAAAGCAGGCCTAGGGTAATATTAATTATAATATTTTGCGGCTGCCAGAAGAAACTGCCATATACATGTTCTGTGTCTTGTCTTGTCACTAACTGACCCTCATTTGAGAAAACCAAAAGCCTTAACTAAGACTTTTAACAAGTTTAAACAAGTTTCTGGTGAACGCAAAGCGCCAGAGCTGCTGCCACTTAGGGCGTTCTCCACAGGCAACCAGGATCATTAGGAAACCTTGCCCTCACATACTGGCTTGAGCCAGGATTCAAACCCTAGTCAAAGGCTCAAATCCCACAGCAAAGGCAACAGCCTTACAGTACACTATTCAGCTGACCCAGTAGCCTAAAATGAGACGGGATCTAGATACTTTCTGGATCTGGATATTTTCGGAATACTGTCTGTAGGGATTTTTACATTTATCTTTTGTATTGTTTTACTACATTCAGCTCTCATATGTTAAGCTTGTGCCATTTTGATGTGACAGCACTCTGCTCTGGCCCTGTTCTTTTGTTGGCAGCTAGTGTGTAAATGCAATTTCAGTTGGAGTATCCCTTTAAACAGGTGGACATGATGAGGTAATATCTTGTTTGCCAGCCACTAATTCTGTAATTTTTGCTAGGAAATCCGCAAGTGTGAACCTAGCCTTAGGTAGGGCAGCTCTCATGTTTCTAGTCTAACAGATCACTTTAGGAGACGATAATACCTTCCTTGTCACACCACAAGGCAGGACTGGCACTCTTCTATCGCTGTGTAGAACACTGCTTAGATGCTGCAGGGCTGGGGCCCAGGAAGGTGCAGTCTCTGTCCTTTTTTAGGCCCCACAACTCACCCAGATCTCAGTATGATTTTAATATACTTACAGACTTGTTAAAGCTAAACAAACATGCAGTATGATGGCAACTGAATGATAATTCCCATGACCTCTCTCCTGCTGTCGGTCATCAGGAACTTCCTCTGGAATAACAAGCTTGTACATCTCAGATCTTGGTTAACCAATTTCCTATAATAAACACAGGAGTTTAGTGTTTTGCTGCAGTAAATAACACATATATTGCTAGATGACTGTATATTCACTTTGTACATTCAGATACCTTCAGCTTCCATACTATTTGTATGCTTTGGTGTTAAAGTGGATCTATAGACAAAAATAAAAAAAAAAAAAACTAGAAAAAGTCATACTCTGCAAGTAGGTCCACTGTTGGCCTGTGGCTCAACTTATTTTCCCTCTGACCTCTTTTTCTGTTCCAGTGCCACAGTGAATGTTCAGTAATTGTCCCAGCTCTTTGCTGGCTGTCTGCACCTGCTGTCATGGCAAAGGAAAGAGGGTAACAGCTCTGTCAGTGAAAATCACCCCCGCTCCCAATACCTGCCCATAATACCAGGTACCGGAAAAACAGGAACGTGGCAGCCATCCTGGAAGATCTTTACCACTGACTCAACATTAAAGGGAACCAAGCACCACTTGTTTTTTCAATAGCTATAAAAGCTGCCATGTCCCCCCTCCCCCTCTAGCTGCCAATTATTTATCCAGGGGAAGGTGTGAAGATAGTATCTCTAACCCCCCCCCCCCCCCCCACCCCGCTGAGGAAAGCTTTTATTTGCTCTCTGTTAATGTGTGTAATAAAATAATTACAGCAGTCTTTATCTGCCTGAAACTTCTGGGGTAGGGCAGTAGGAAAGGCCTTGGAAGTAGGGTAAAGGTGGCCATACACTGGTCGATTTGCCATCAGATCGACCAACAGATAGATCCCTCTCTGATCGAATCTGATCAGACAGGGATCGTATGGCTGCCTTTACTGCAAACAGATTGTGAATCGATATCAGCATGGAATTGACTCACCATCTGTGGAGCTGCCGCCGCCCCCCACATACATTACCTGATCCGGCCGGCGCGAGTCCCCCGGTCTCCACTGTCTTCTTCTCTGCACTCGGCTCCAGCTTCACTGAACTTCCTGCCAGGGGAACTTTAAACAGTAGAGGGCGCTCTACTGTTTAAACTTCCTGCTGGGACAGGAAGTGAAGCCAGCCGGAGCCCAGCGGAGAAGAAGACAGCAGAGACCAGGGGACTCGCGCCGGCGGAGCAGGTAATGTATTGCCGCTAGTGTCTGTCGTCGGGCATTCGAACGCCGCTATTGACGCACACTCCCAACGCGCCAGCGATCGAGCAAAATCTTCTGCACGGACAGCTCGACGGGAACGATTGATTTTTGGACGGAAATTGATCGTTCTGTCAGTTGCCAATTACCAATCCTCCTCAAATAATTCCCCTTCCTAATGCCTAATTCTAAACTCCTGTCTTAAAGGGAACCTAAACCGAGAGGGATATGGATTTTTCCTTTCAAAATAATACCAGTTGCCGGACTATCCTGCTGATCCGGTGTCTCTACTACTTTTAGCCACAGCCCCTCAACAAGCATACAGATCAGGTGCTCTGACTGATTCAGCCAATACTGCAGTCAAAGAGATCAGCAGGACTGCCAAGCAGCTGGTATTGTTTAAAAGAAAACATCCATATGCCTCTCAGTTAAGCAGGGCCGGCCTTAGGTTTCACAGCGCTTGAGCGAAATCTGATTTTTGTGCCCCCCTTCATCCTCTTTGCGCATGCGTGCACACACACGCACTCACACACACGCACTCACACACACACACACACACACACACAGAGGCCCATATGCAATTCCTTTTTTGACGTTGTGACACATCACGTCAAATGCTCAGATCTCCGTGACACGTCACATATGTATAATAGAAAGAATACTATTAATAACCACAAATAGATGGAAAGAGTGCATTATCCTGAATATACTTAAAAATGAAGGCTAGAACCTTTCAGGAATATTAATAAAAACAATCAGTGGGACAGTTAGCCCCACCTCCCCCCCACCATTTAAAATGACAAAGAAAGACATTTTGCACCACACGTTATAGCCGCAGTGTCCCCCCCCAAAAAAAATAAATGCCCTCAGACTCAGTATAGGTAGGTAGCCATAGTATAGGATCTCATGTGCAGGTGCCTTCAATATAGGTTGCCAAACATAGGTGCCCCCAGTACAGGAAGTCAGTTGAAGGTCTCCATTCCCCCCCCCCCCCCATAGATAGCCAGGCGTAGGTGCCACCAGTATAGGTAGCCAGGTGTTGGTGCTTTCAGTAAAGGTAGCCAGCTATAGGTGCCCCCAGTATAAGAAATCAGATGTAGGTGCCCTCAGTATAGGTAACCTGCTATAGGCGCCACCTTGGAAGCCGGCTCCCCGAGTGACCGCTCCGGTCGCTCATATAAAAGGCTGGCTATACAGCTATGGTTCCCTTTAAAGCAGCAGGGACAGCCATACTAATCCAGGAATGAAAAACACATATATAAGTAGATAAATACTTCTACTTCTACTAACATGTGGTGTGAAGATAGTATCTCTAACACCCCCCCCCCCCCCCCCACTGTCCATTGTACTGTCCATGTTTTGATTTCAGTCATTGTTATATAGTAAATATGGAGAAAACTGTTCTTGACATTTTCAATCTTTACTACTTCTGACTGAAGCCAATCCTGATGTAATTTCCTCCCTTACTCTTTTTTTTCTCCTAGCAACTGCACTATCATATCTAGATTGCTTTGTAAATGTAACGATCGGTCTCAGCACACAGAGAGAATCTGATTATTGGTGATCTGCAGTATCACCAAAAATACAGATATATACCTGATTATGGATGATCTGCAGAATCACCAATAATACAGATATATTACTAACCTCTGGACACCTGTATATATAGTGAGTGTTTGGTGCAACAGTAATAACTTTGAGTAAACCACCTGATGAGCAGGTGGTCCTTGGCAGTATGGGCAATACTGCTCTTTTGAGAAGCACGAGACACTTCCAGCAGCCTGAGAACTTCCAAGGGGTGGAGTCTCAGGCTGAAGGTAGGAAGGGCCAGGGAGTGAGTGACACCTGAAGGCGGATGTCACTAGCTGGTCTGGAGACTATCTCTTAAAGGAGAGAGATAGCTCGAGGTCGGGCAAGCCAGGTCGGCAACACACGGACAGACAAAGTACAAAGACAGAAGGCTGATTCGGTATCCAAGACAGGCAGGGTTGGCAACAGATAATCAGATGTGCGTGGTACCGAATCAGAGAGCAGAGGGATAGTCAGGAAAGCAATAGGTCATAACAGATATCAAACAATGCCTAGTCTTGGGTGTGAGGTCCGTGGTCTCTACACCCTGGAACTAGTCTGAAGTATAACAGAATGATAACACAAGTTCCCTAATCTTGGGTGTGAGGTCCGTGGTCTCTACACCCTGGAACTAGTCTGAAGTATAACACGATAATAACACAGTAGTAATCTGGTTCAGTGTGAATTCCCAAGTCCTCCTGGTTCAAACACACTGTTGGATCTGACTAAGGTCTGAGTGCTTCCACGTAGTGTTCGCAACGGCAGACAACCCGAGACTGGCCAGCGGTAACTATATATAGAGCAGCGCTCTCAGGCGCCACCCCTAAGTGATGGACCAATAGTCACTTGCTCTAAGGTCAGCTGACCAGCCTGGTTAGCTGATCCCCCCTTGGCCGTCATAAAAGTTCTGCCTCTCAGCGCGCGCGCACATATTCCTGAATCAATGTGAACTAACAGACCCAGCCACACCAGACGCATGCTGCTGCGTGCAACCCGCCGCGCTGGACGCGGAACCAGCCGCCTTGCTATCAGCACACGCGGCGGCTTTTCCGCGTTCTCTCACAGTACCAGACGCATGCTTCTGCGTGCAAACCGCCGCACTAAACGCGGAATCAGCCGCCTTACTGTCAGCACACGCAGCGGCTTTTCCGCGTTCTCTCACAGTAAACACATGTGATCACAGCATGGATTGTATTTCAGCAGCTTCTGCAGAGGGGTGTGGTGTATTTCCCTTCTCAGCTGCCTTCAGACAATCAGTGAGGAGCAGGAATGGGAGGGGAGATAACAAGCTTCCCTCTACTCAGCAATGTACCAGAGAGGAGTCAGGCTGACTGTGATAAGATTCATTACAGCAGAAACATTTATGATTGTATTGGAATTCTTGCAATGCAAAGTCAGGCTGTAGACTACATAATAAACACAGAGCAATGAGTAAATGCAATTTGATTTGGTGGCTGACAATCCCGCTTTAAAATTAACCCACTTCTAACCCCTAACCCAACCTTAACTTTTCCCTCAGCATTAACTACTTCCTGACACCTAGCCTTCTCCCTGACATTAATTCCTTTCTGATGCCTAACAATATCCTTCCTTTCTAACCTTCTGACGATAACCATTAAAACTAACTTACCTCTATCCGTCTAAATCCGTCTAAATCTAGCCCTCACATAAGCTTGATGAATATTTTTAACTGATACTCATCTTCCATAATTCCATTATCTTCACCTCAAGTTCAGATTCCAAGTACTCACAACCAGCTTCACAAGAGCCTGTGCTTTATATATGTGGAAAGCCAGCGCCATTTCCTGGGCAGTGCGGGCAGGGCGACTGCCCTGGGGGCAGACCGGCAAGTAGAAGAAGGGGGGTGCAGGCAGAAGGACATAACTGCTAGGGAGCTGGTGACGCGTGCTGTGCCCAAGTGGAAGAAGAAAGAAGTTTACCAGCTCGATCATGTAACGATTTGTGTCAGCAAATAACAGAATTCTGATTATTGGTGATCTGCAGCATCACCTATATTGCAGATGTATACCTGATTATATGGTGATCTGCAGAATCACCTATAATGCTGGTATATCAGAAGCTGTAGTGACAACAATGTATAGTGATTTGGTGCAACAGTAGTACTGATAGGTTTAACAATACCTCACCAGAGGAGCTGGTGGGTACTAATAGTACAGTGCCTCTCACCAAAGTCAAGGGCCCTCTGGTGAGAGTAGAGAGGTCAGACAGATCGGGTTTGGAAACAGACGGACATATACCGTACAAAATCGGAAGGCAGAGACTGAAAGGTATAAACAAGCAGAGTCAGCAGCAAGATCAGATGGGTAAAGGTACAGAATCGCTAAGCCGAAGAATAGTCAGAACTAACCAGAGTCATGAACAAATAATACACAGTAATATAATGATTAGAGCTATCAAACAATTCCTATCTTGTGTGAAATCCCCGGTTTCCTCCGGGCACACCGGAACTATCTAAGGGTCTGAGAGCTAACACGAAGTATTCGCAACAGCAGACAAGTTGTGAGTGAATCAGCTAGGCTTTTGAAGCAGAGGAGACCCATCAGGCACGCCCCCTCCTATCAGCCAATGAGGAGCGGCGAGCGACTCCTCTGATGTCAGCCGACCGGCCGGTCAGCTGCCGCGCCTCCTCCCCGCATAAAGGTCCTGTCTATGCGCGCGCGCACGCGACAAAGCAACCCTATGTGCAACAGACAGCCCCGTCCTCGGCGTGCTAGTCGCCCGAGGCACGGATACAACGCTAGACAGGGAGCTGACGGCAGCCGTGGAGGTAGCGCTATTCACCGCGGCTGCCTCTCCAACATTTGTTACAGATCACCTTCCTTGACTCCTCCTGGGCTGCCTGTGTCCGACATCAAGTAATCTTCACGTCACCAACGCGTGATGACACCTGTAGCGGTACTGGAGTCAGCTTTCTGAACTCTCTTCATCTGTGTGTTTTCCTGGTCCCTGCTTCCTCCTGGATGAGCGGCTGGTCACTTGTAAGTAGGCAGATCTACTTGTGACCTGTGGCTGTGTGACTGTCCCTAAAGAGTTAGGGTTCGAGAGTCAACGGGGGTGGGGGGTATAATTTTTACACCCTTGCCCTGGGTGCACTTTTTTTTTTTTTTTTTTTTAAACATGGTTTTATTGAAAGATTCTGCATACATACAAATCAGAATAGCAATATCCTCATTACAAGAACAGGGAGTGGCACAGGAGATAACATATAGGGATATCAGCAAATCAAGCAGATTATTCAAACAACCAAAGGGTATATGTCAACCGGACATAATAAACATAACGTAAACAGTGAGTCTATCAGATACATTACTTACAGCTGTTTACAGAGAGTCTAGAGCACAATAGAAGACCTTTACAAAATTACTGTCAATGGTGACAAGGTCCATTTACTCCATACTTTATTGTATTTACCGGGACAGTTTCTATGCTGGTATACCAAATTAATGTAAGGTAATACATTATTGACTTGAGTGATCCAATTGGACACCGTCTGTATTTGTGATGTAATCCACCCTAAAGTGATAGATCTTCTTGCATACAAGAGGGCTTCACGTAGTATGGTGCGCTCAAACTTGTTGTATTGCTGTTCAGGGATTATTCCCAATAAGCAAATTTTGGGATCTCGTACAACTGGTTTTTCCAATATTTCAGCTAGCAACCGGACAACCTGTGTCCAGAAGGAGAGTATTTGTGGGCACTCCTACAGCATGTGCCAAAAGTCGGCTGAGTCAGCCAAGCACTTGGGACATATTGGGGGGTAGTTGTTTTTAATTTTTGATAATCGAAGGGGAGATAAATATGCTTGCCTAATTATATAAAATTGGATCCGTTTGCCATTAGCTGAGATAGATGCTTGGGAAGGCGAATTGAGAGCTTCCTCCCATTCCTCATCGTCCATATCAGCTACTAGACATGACCATTTAGATTTAAGCAGATCTGTGTCCCTGTCAGCCAGTACTGTAATGAGGGAGGTATACAACATGGAGACTAAGCCACTCATGCCTTGCGTACATAATACCCCAATCAATGGAAAATCAGAGAAAGTCATTTGAAGGTTACCAAACTGAGTTTGCCAGCCTTAATTGCAAGTATTTATAAAACTGCTTATTAGTAAGATTATAGGTTTGTTTAAGTTGGTCAAAAGTTTTAAACACACCTTGGGTAATAAGATGAGCAAACACATTGACGCCTATATTCTGCCATTCAAGGGCCCCATGGAATGCTGCCAGATGTGGGTATTTGTGGTTAGTCCACAGGGGGGTGATTTCTAGTGGAGCATTTATTCCAAATATACTTTTAGCATCAGCCCATATCTTAGCAGCTAGCCTATGAATACATGTGCCTCTACCAAGCAGTTGAGTTCCAGGGCTCTCTAGAAAGGACAATAGATTGTTCCCTTTAACCGATTTGGCCAGAAATTGTTCTGATATGGGTCGTTCTAGAGTATCGTGCACCCAGGTAGGTAAATATCGAAGTTGACCGGCTAAATAGTACAAATAAAAATTAGGAAGTGCCAACCCAGCAGATTGTTTAGGGGCTTGAAGCGCTTGGAGTCTAACCCTGTGTCTAGTTTTCCCCCAAACAAAAGTGGTTATTAGCGAATTGAGCTCTGTAAAGAATTTTTTAGGGATTACGATATGGACATGTTCTAAAACATATAGGAGTTTAGGTAGTATAATGATTTTGATTAGGTTCACTCGCCCAATAACATTTATGGGATACAAGCTCCATGCGTTGAGTTTTTCTTTAACAAACTGTAACAAGGGGTCGATATTTAAATGGTAGAATTCCGATTTGTCGGTCACAATATAAATACCCAAGTATTTAAAGCTCTTGAGCACCTGAAGCTGCGTCTGTAGAGGAGTTCCCATAGTAGAATTGGTGTCTAAAGGTAAAATGACAGATTTTTGCCAATTTATGCATAGCCCTGAATAGATAGAGAAGGTCTGTATAGTGTGAAATGCTTGCTGAAGAGACTGTGCTGTGTCTTGTAAATATAGAATTAAATCGTCAGCATACAACGCTAGTGTATCAGTCAAACCATCTATATGTAGGCCTTTAATTAACTCATTGGATCGTATATTAAGAGCAAGGACTTCTATTACCAAAGAGAACAGGTAAGGAGAGATAGGGCAACCTTGCCTAGTCCCCCTGCTAAGAAATAGTGAGTCTGATTGATGGCCATTAATAACTAGTTTAGCTTGTGGGGTCTTATACAAGAGTTGGATCCAAGATATGAATTTTTGCCCAAAGCCAAACTTCCCTAAAACCTGCCAAAGTAGTTGCCATTCGACAGTGTCAAAAGCTTTGGCAGTGTCTAATGACACCAATGCTCTATCTCCCATTGTATCATGATTAATTACTAAATGAGTTAGTGTTTTGCGAATATTAATGGGTGTAGATTTCCCAGGCATGAATCCGCATTGATCCGGGTGAATTATATCCAATATAATAGCTTTAATACGATTTGATAATAGTTTGGCGAACACTTTATAATCACTATTGAGTAGCGAAATTGGTCTGTATGAGGAGCACTGGGTGGGGGTGCACTTTAACCTAGAAATTGCCCTGTGCAAAGCCATAGGCCATGGGCCAAAGTACCTACTGCTGACTTATGGAGAGCAAAAGCTGTGGCAGATGTATAGCCTAATGACAGTGCTTAAAAAGACACTGAAGTCTCTTGTTTTACCTTTTTTCTTATAAAGTCCTCTTCAGCATTAAATTCTAAGCGGATTCGCCACATTTCCGTGGCAGAATGTGCCCAGAAATAGCCCTGCAAAGAACCACGAGTTTGCAGGTCACAGAATTTGCTGCTCGGGGGAGGCAGAGCTTTGCGTAGTATCTCTGCCTCCTATCCAGTCAATCTTTGTCGATCTCTGCCTCTCCCCGCCCCTTTCAGTGAAAGAAGACTGAGATGGGCGTGGAGAGGCGGAGATCGGTGGAGATTGACTGGAGAGAAGGCAGAGCTACAGCGCAAATTTAGATCAACACCGGTTTGCTTACCGAACAAATAGATCTACTGAGGACGCCATCTGTGTAGCTCTCCATGCTGCCCTCTCACACCTAGAAAAACCCAACTCCTATGTTAGGATGCTCTTTGTTGACTACAGCTCAGCATTTAACACCATCGTACCTAGCCAGCTGACCAACAAACTCCATGCACTAGGTCTTGCTCCCTCCATATGTACTTGGTTATTGGACTTCCTTACTAATCGCCCTCAAACTGTCAGACTAGGAAAACAGACATCCTCCACCCTTACCCTGAGAACTGGCGTGCCACAGGGATGTGTATTAAGCCCTCTCCTCTATGCACTTTTCACCCATGACTGCCAGCCTATCCATACATCAAACATAATTGTTAAGTTTGCAGATGATACAACTGTCATTGGGATTATATGAGACAATGAGGAAGCTGCATGCAGAGAAGAAGTTAGGAACCTGACTGCATGGTGCAACATTAACAACAATAACAATAACAATAATATTTATATAGCGCTTTTCTCCCTGGGGACTCAAAGCGCTGTGACCCTGCATTATGCAGTCTCAAAGGCTAGGGAAAAGAGGTGAGTTTTTAGCCTTTTTTTAAAGCTGTCCAGAGAAGGAGCCTCTCGTACTGATTGTGGAAGTGAGTTCCATAGAGTAGGGGCTGCATAGGAAAAGGCCCGAGCACCAAATGTTAAGTGTATCCTGGGAATAACCAGCTTCATCTTGTTGGCAGAGCGGAGGGTGCGTGGAGGGGCATAAAGTTCCAATAGATCCGCTATGTATTTGGGTCCCATGTGGTGTAGAGCCTTGAATGTCAGCAGGCAGATCTTAAAATCGATTCTCCATTTTACTGGCAACCAGTGAAGAGTTTGCAGTACTGGGGTGATGTGTGAGCTGCGGGGGGCATTGGCTAGGAGTCTGGCTGCAGCATTCTGTACTAGCTGTAAGGGGCGCAGAACCTTATCTGTAGATCCGATTAACAGGGCGTTGCAGTAGTCTAGGCGGGAGGATACAAATGCGTGAACCAGGGCAGGTAGGTCTTCAGCTGGGATTAGGTGTTTTATTTTCGCTATATTTCTTAGATGGAAGAAGGAAGACTTGACGACAGCTGATACCTGCTGTCTGAGTTTTAGATTTCCATCCAGGATCACCCCAAGGTTTCGCACAGAGTCTTTATACTGTACAGTATCTCCCCCAATTGCTAGTTTGAGGTGGTGAGCGTTTTGAACTTTATCCATCATGTGTGGACCACCTACCACCAACACCTCTGTTTTGTCAGAGTTCAGCCTCAGCCAGCTGGTGTTCATCCAATTTTGTAAATCCACTAGACACGCATTTATGGATGCTGATGGGTCTTGGGTGCCAGGCTTGAAGGACAGATACAGTTGTGTGTCATCTGCATAACAATGGTATCCTAAACCATAGTTCTGGATTATTTTGCCCAGTGGGAGCATGTAGACTGCAAAGAGTAATGGTGATAGTACAGAACCCTGTGGAACTCCATAGGCAAGTGGCACTGGATTAGAGTAGTGTGTGCCCAGACATACTTGCTGTGTCCTGCCAGATAGGAAGGTCTGAAACCAGCTAAGAACAGTACCCCTTAGGCCACAGTAATTCTTCAGTCGCTGGATTAGTATTTCATGGTCCACAGTATCAAATGCTGCTGACAAGTCAAGAAGAATCAGAATTGAGCAATCACCCTTGTCCCTTGCAGTAAGTAGATCATTCATTACTCGGACTAATGCTGTTTCAGTGCTGTGCCTTTTCCTGAATCCTGACTGAAAAGTATCAAAGATGTTGTTATCTGTAAGCCTGGCTTCTAGCTGGTTGGCGACTGCTTTCTCGATAACTTTTGATAGGAATGGTAAGTTCGCCACAGGTCTGTAGTTGGTTACAGAATCAGGATCTAGTGATGGTTTCTTCAGGAGGGGTTTTATGATTGCTTTCTTTAGTTCTTCTGGGAAAAGTCCACTTTGCAAGGAGCACTGAGTGATTTTGTGAAGTGCTGGCCTGAACAGCGCTGGGCACTGCATTAAGGATCCAGTTGGGCCAGGATCCAGGTCGCAGGTAGTGGGGCGGAGACTTTGAATGAGAATTCCAAAATCTTCTACACTCAGAGTGTCAAAGACTTGCCATGGTGGTACGGTAGTAGGCATATGCAACGTCCAGTGGTCAATTGATGTTGTTGGTGTAATGCTGGCACGGATGGTAGACACCTTGTTTGTGAAGAAGGCAGAGAATTCTTCACACCTTTCCCTGGAGTATGTGGTTGGGGCTTTTAGGCAGGAAGGATTGCAGAGTGATTCCACTGTGTGGAAGAGTTGAGCAGCTCTGTTGTTGGCTGTAGATATTTTGTGCGAGATAAAGTCTGATTTTTTCTTGGTTATTGCTTGTTGGTATTGTCTGAGGTGTTGAACTAGGCTAGATTTGTGCTCCCCAGTCCCTGATTTACGCCACTGTCTTTCTAGACTGCGCCCTTTCTTTTTTAGATCCATGATGGTTTTGTCAAACCAATTAGCTTTCTGCTTTTTGGTTGCTGATTTGGTGCGCCATGGGGCAATACTGTCAAGTGTTTCATATATCGTGTTGTTGTACTGGGTTACTAGAGAGTTTGGGTCCATTTGACTGTGGAGCAGATTTGTAAAATCCAGGTTGGCAGTTATCCTCTCCGGTGTTAATTTACTCAGGGGACGGGTTTTGATTGTTTCTTTAGGGAGCTGCTTGATAGGGTGATGTTCAATAGTAAACTGTATTATGTGATGGTCTGACCATACCACTGGGGTTACTGTTATGTTACTAATGTCCATTCCAAGGTGTATTCAATAACAACCTGTTATTGAATACAAAGAAGACCAAAGAAATTATTCTGAACTTTAGGACCACCAAAAAGACCACTCACCTACCGCTAATGATCAATGCAGAGGCTGTGGAGAGAGTTTCCAGCTTAAAATTTTTGGGAGTCACCATTGCAGAGAACCTGTCCTGGGCTAACAATGCTTTAGCTCTAACTGGCAAAGCACAACAACGTCTCTATTTTCTGAGAAAACTAAGGAGCGCTAACCTCCCACAGAAGCTGCTGGTTAATTTCTACAGATGCACTATAGAAAGTGTTCTGACCAATTGCATGACAGCCTGGTACAACCGTTGCACCAAGGCCACTAGAGAAGCCCTGCAGCGAGTTATTAAAACAGCGGAAGCCATTATTGGCACTGAGTTACCATCACTGGAACTTTTGTATAATACTCGCAGTGTGAGAAGGGCCAAAAACATTATCAAGGACAACACTCACTCTGGAAATGCCTTGTTTGAGCTCCTTCCATCAGGTAAACGTTTTAGATCAATCCGCACACACAAACAGACTGAATGACAGCTTTTTCCCATCTGCCATAAACTTGATGAACTCTGAATCCTCTCTGAAATAATTAACACTGTGTACAAATTGTTGAAACCTCTGTAATACCTGGCATACTTGTATAGTTTCTTCTCTTCCTTGTTACTATCATTATGTTCCCTATATGCACCGTGGGGTTGTCATGAAAAGTAATTTCGTTGTGTTACACAATGTCAATAAAGTGAATTGAATTGAGTGAATTGAATTGAATAGAAAAGCTCTGCCCCTACCAGGAAGGAAGATCTACGAGCCCTAGAACTTTGCTATTTCTGGGCAATAAATCACTTGTTCTGCCCCGGGAATGTGGCGAATCCGCTTAGAATTTAATGCTGAAGAGGACTTTATAAGGAAAAAGAAACTTCAGTGTCTCTTTAAATGTAGCACCTGTAGCTAAAGATCTGGTGCTGGCTATTCAAGTGGCCAAGCGCAGACACTCATATTAAATGCTCCAAAACTAACTGATTCTGAGCTCACAATGCAAAAACTATAAAAATATAAAATTAAAAAGGCCTTAAATTAATCTGATCCCGGGGTGTGAGTCGTGCAAATTGTACCTGAACTTGATTGACAATCTGCAGTTTACTTAGATCTCCTGCTTTTGGCCTCCTGTGACTTTGAGGCCACTTATCACATAGCGTCCCTTCCACCTAACGCACCTTATCGCAATGGCCATTAAAGTCAATGGAACAAGACATCCTTTCTGTGATGCAATGCACCAGAAGTGCTTTAGCTGACTCAAAAGCTGCATTGCAGTGTTGCGTACTACTGTGTGTGGCACCGGAAGCAATAAACGTCAAAGGCAACTTTCAACTGGTTATTTTGGCGCATTAGTGGCGCACATGCCCTTATACTGATTTTAAAATTATGTGCTTCCTGTCTACCAGTATAAATGGACCTTCTGACTGCAACGTAAAGCATGGCTGCAGAAGGGATTTGTTAGGCGGAAGGAGCCACAAAATCAAATTAGCAAAGTCCTCAAACAGTAAACAAGCTCTGTAATGTAGTATCTGTAATGTAGTATCTGTAATCCTATCTAATAATAGGCAAGTGTCTCTGCATCCCATGTCCCTGTGTGTGTGTTTTTTTGTTGTGCGCATGTGCAGGGAGGGACCCAGAGACACTGCCGAGAGCTGAGGAAATGATGCGCAGCAGGGAAGGACGGGGGCAGGCATGTGCGCGAGTGGTGTGCGCACACCGCACAGCCTGCGGCATGCGAGGGCGTTTGTGCGCGTGCTCATCGTGCGCTGACCAAGAGGAGACAGAGGTAGCAGTGCAGGGGTGGTGGTCACAGCCTAGCGCCCGTTTTTTAAACGGGCCTTAGGCCTAGTGTAGTATCATAACATTTCTCATAGCCCACAGGGATTGAGCAGTGGAGTGCTACTTTTTAAAGGCTGTTTGCCTCCAATTTCACTGCTAACGCAGTCTGCCACATATACTAAAATGTGCGTAATGGGGAAGTATGTTGGCGTAGTGGTTAGCACTCTCCCGTTGCAGCGCTGGGTCCCTGGTTCCATCCCAGCTAGGGCACTATCTGCACAGAGGTTGTATGTTCTCTCCGTGTTTACATGGGTTTCCTCCAGGCACTCCAGTTTCCTCCCACTTCCCCAAAACATACAGATTAGTTAATTGGCTTAACCCCAAATTGGTCCTAGACTACGATACATATAGTACACGATACATACATAGACTATGATAGGGATTAGATTGTGAGCCCCTAATATACTCTGTACTGTGCTGCAAAACATGTTGGCCCTATATGAATTCTAAATAATAATAATGGTATGGTGCAGTTGCCATTTTGTCTCACACAAATTAAATTGCATCACACCAAGTGTAAAAAGACCCTCAGAGATTCTGATCAGCTGTTTCTTGGCAGACCACAGGCACATCTTTCAGCTGCTTAGGCACTGGAGTACCCATAGTGGCAGCCCCCATGGATAGGTACAAAGTGGCCTCCATGTGTTATAAATTGTAATTTTTACTCTAAATAAAGAAAGGAAGCAGGGGAGCAGTGACTGCTACAGCTGGGTATGTAGGACGAGGAGTGGCGAAATGTTGTCAATAAACACTGTTTGTTCCTGCGTGTTCTTATGAGGAGAAAAGAGCCTGGGAAATTCACAGAGCCGCTGACATTAACTCTTATTAACCCCTAATGGGCACACAGTCCATCCCCGACTTAGAATGGAAAGCAGATGGTGACCTATCCCAGCTCTGAAGTACAGTCACACAGTAAGTGATGTGATACGCCGTCTAAGGAAACATATGAATGTGCAATGTTTGCAGAGGTCTGATGTCCGTCGCCTCCTCCTGAATGCATTGCACGCTATTATATTTCATTGCGCTGAAGGGAGCCCGGCCAGGAGTTATCTGTGACCTTGGTGGCTGAATCAGAAGCAATGTGACTGTTACTAGCAGCAAAGGATGGAGGTGGAGGCGCTGCAGTGATGAAGAGTCAGCCAGCCTTATTTATCTGCAGATTCCCCTATCAGCGCTGCAACCTTTTTATTGAATTCAATGATACTTTTATTGTTTATTTCAAGTTTATTTCATTTTTTTTTCAAAAGTTACAACAAAAAGCATCTGAGAAGTTGCAATAATCAAGCTTCTGAAAACCAGAGATGGTACATACAATGAGCTTAAAACATTGAAATGAAGAATATTAATAAATTAACTGGAACATCAAAACTTGACAGCTAAGATAGTCAATGTGAGGAATTAATGAAAGCCTTTCCTCTGAGAGAACTAACAATATGCACAACATCCTGGGCATAGTGGGCATAGCCTACTTCACCCAGGAAGGTTATCTCACTAATATTATAAATGTGAAAACGTGGATGTTTGTTACTCAATCACACAACAATGGCTGAATGTATTTGAATGAAATTTGGCACACACATAGTACATTACCTGGAATAACATATGTCAGGAACCGGCCCCGCGGCACGCCTGCAGATACGGTTTCCGACTGCGGGTTTGACCAGATCAAGCGGGGAGCAGCCTTATTCAAGCTAAAACAAGGCTGTGACCCCTCAGAACACTTCTCACTGCCACCACTAGCTGCCGCTAGACACTTCCACTCTACTGTCGAGTATTCTGCACGCAATCCGCGTTTTCGTATTCGGGTCAGCTTTGTGCTTTAGGCCAATTACGAGAACGCCAGGCACACTTAGTACTATCGTACAGTAGCAAGACACAATCAGGCACTGAACTTTGTAACGCAAGTTACACTGCAGTCTCTTCTAAGCTATGAGCGTTGGCTTAGCACAGCAGAAGTCAAACTTATTAAATAACGATTTAATATTCCAGAAAAAAATGGAACAATGCAGAAAATAATATATACAAAAGATTACAAAACAAAGTAAAAAGTTACAAAGATAAAAGTTACAATGATACACACAAGGATATTTGCATCTAAATAAAACGGGAATCAAAACGTTACTAACTTGAAGGTCTAAACGTTGTTTGCGGGAGAACGCAGCTTCTGGTCAGACCAGGATAGCCCTAGCGTTTGCTATCTCCAAAGAGCTACCAGTTGTGACTATCCTAGGCCACTTATATAGTCCGTTGTGTGGCCCGGGGCCACTCAAATGCCCATATCCAGGAATAATCCAATTTCCAGTTTCCTACATAACGCGCGTCATATCCTTTCTGTGATATGCAACTTCAAAGCTTTCCTGTCTCAGCTTTTAAAGTTTGCAGAGATTTCAAAACCACTTCCAGCAGGCTGTCATATGTAAATTCCTGGCTCAGGCTGGTGTGGTCTGCAGCCAGCCTAGGTGACACATCTGAGACAGTATTTCACAGCAGATCACAGCAGATCAAAGGTGGGGACTTGACTGCTCTTGGCATAATAAGCCATTTCCTGGCCAGAGGCTAGCTAGCCAATTAGCAGTTCCTGCTCCTATTCACAATCGTTCACCTTCAGATGCAAATGTAGTTGTCATTGACATACAGACAATCCAAGCTTCCCCCAAAGCCCGACTGGGTTTTAACAGACATACACATGTGACACAGACAGAAAAATGAAACATATGGCCTCCATGCGATACAATATAGCTGCTATGTTCTGCATATTACCGTACATATCATCATCATCACATATATCCTCACAACATACAGTATAGGATACTTTTTATCCCCATAACCAAAAAGTGGACAGAGACAAATACACATTTCTCTGGGAAAATGTAAACTGTGGCCATTCTTACACTGATAATGGTAGGGTTCTCAAACTTTGCACAGTTGGTCACTAGGTGACTGAGATTAATATTCAGAAAAGTGTGTGGAGCCAATCAAAATTCACCTATTGAACATTTTCAAGGGGAATATTTAATTGCTGCCATTCTTGCACTGTTAATGGCACAAGCCTCAAACCTGGTAGGTACAGTTGGTCATTGCGTGACTGGGGTTCAAATTCAGAAATGGGGGTGAATCCACAAACACCCAATCAGATTTGTTTCATTTCAATGCAAATTATTGATGCTAAAGACTGCAAAGCTCACAAACTTGGTCATTGAGTAATTGTGTTAGGGTTAGAAAAAGTGAGCGCAGCCAACACCTGCCAAATACATACCCGGGCAACGCTGGGTCATCAGCTAGTAGTAAATATTCTCGCTTCCTCTTTCTCATCCTGTTATCCCTATCAGTGCCCATTGTGGGTATATGGAAACCTGAGGGAGGGACGGGAAATACTGATGTATGAGCTACTTCAAAATATGTGTCATTAGAGAAGTCTTGAAAACTTAGAACCGGAATTGAAGTATCTTTAAAAAAAAAAAGATTTCCTACCTGGGGCTTCTGCCAGCCCCTGCAGCAGACCTGTGCCCACGCCGTTTCATAACGATCCTCCGTTCCCCCGCTGCAGATCACTTTTCTTCACGCAGTGGAAGCCATCTTCTAAGTCAACGTCCACTGCGCCCTGACCATGCGTATACTCATATGTGTTCCCGTGGCCAGGAGCATTCTGCGCAGGCGCAGTAAGAGAAAATCTCTACTGCGCAGCAGTGAAAGTGAAAGAAAGAAGTGAAAGTGATCTGATAGTACTACTAACACTGACACTACTGCTAACACTGGCACTACTGCTAACACTGATAGTAAAAAAAGACTAACTTCTTAATTAATACAAATATTTAATAATGGATATTTAAATAAACCAACAGTATCATTAGTTACTGTCAATGTTCTGTAAATACATTTTATGGTGCATTGAAGGAAAGAAAAATCTGATTAAGAAAGAAATTGTGCCGAATGTGATGCTTTGTGAATGTGAGGAGAACACTGTCAGAGTGGTGGTTGTTATTGTTGCTGTCAATAGGCTAAATGCAGGAGTATCTTAGTGTGTAGTGAAGGGTGTCACTTGCAGCTGCCTTGTCAGATGTATCTAGCAGTTGCTAAGCCTGGTCATCACATGAATGCTGCTATCTTTAGCTAGACTCATTCTACAACTTACAGTGTGCAGATCAAACACAGTGTCCAGCCTGCAAGAAATGAAATAAGGGCACAAAACACGCTGATGCCTCGTATGACAACGGAAATGGAGAAGCTTTCGGTCACTGTGGAAGGGACAGTGTTTATGACAGACAAAGACCTACTGATGAACAATAGTGAATACTTCCGTGCGCTCTTCCAGTCTGGCATGAGGGAAAGTACTCAAGATGAAATACAGCTTCAGAACTTGGGCTCTCTCGGTTTTCTCATCACCTTGAGGGTTCTAGCAGGCGAGAGGCCTCTTTTGTCTTTTGAGGAAATCTTACAAGCTGTGGAGTGTGCAGCTTTCCTTCAGGTTGAGCTACTTACTAAGCACTTGGTTAGCCTGATTGACTCGGACAATTGCATTGTGATGTATCAAGCTGCTGCCACCTACGGGCTGTTAGACTTGTTCCATGCTGCGGCCTACTACATCCGAGATATTTATAAGCAGTTAGAAGAGGATATACATTGCCTGCCCCCTGACCTCATTCAGTATGTAGACTCTCTCACGCAAAGCAGCTTTGTTGCAGTAGGTGCTCATACTCCAACTCTGGAATTCCTTGAAGATGTCTCAAGAACAATGTGCTTTTTAGATGAGGAGAAGAACGAGTGGCTGAGCCTTGGCTGCATCCCAGATGAAGCCAGCACTTTCTTAGCTGGTGTTACAATGCTGGACAATAAAGTTTTTATTGTGGGAGGTGCTCGGGGGGCAAACAAAAAAGTGGTGGAGAAAAGTTTTTGTTATGATCCAGAGAACCATAGTTGGAGTGAATTCGACAGCCCACATCAGCTTCGATACGAAGTGACGCTAGTAGGACATGAGGGACATCTGTATGCTTTTGGTGGTGAATATGAGAGAGTTCCGGTGGCTTCTGTGGAGAAATATTCTCTTACTTCCCGCATGTGGACTTTTGGTAAAGAGTTACCCCAGCCGGTCGCTGGACCCCCTGCCACAAAAGCCATGGGTAGGGTATTCCTATGTCTCTGGAAGCCACAAGACACAACCATTGTTTATGAATATGATACCAGCCAAGATGAGCTGATTGCTGTGTCTTCAATAAGGCGGATGCAGAGCTATGGCCATTGCATGGTGGGCCACAGAGACAATTTGTACATTATGAGGAATGGGCCATCTGATGACTTTCTTCGCTGCACCATTGAGAACTTTAATATCACCACACAGCAATGGACAACCTTGTCTGGCCAATATGTGAACAGCAAAGGAGCCCTTTTCACAGCTGTTATCCGGGGAGACACTGTCTTCACCTTGAACAGAGTTATGACTTTGCTCTACAATGTAGATGATACTCATAACTGGAAGCCCACAAAGGAAAAGAGTGGATTCAATAAAGGTGGATCTTTGCACACCTTTTTCCTTAGAATACCTACAAAGACAAAGCTCATGGCCAGGAATCTATACAAGAACCCCCACCAGAGTTTCTTATAGCCACTGAGTCCCTTTGTAGGATGTTTGAAATCATGTAAGCAACATTGCAATCTGCCCATTTCCAAAGCAGTTGCTGACAGTGAGTAATACTATGATCACTCTTGACTGATGCGCACAGTACAGTAAGTATGCTCACTGTGAAGGAATGCAATCATTCCTTAAGGAAGGGGGGACAGTCAAAGTTGAGTCATAAGGGATTTTCTAGGGCACTGACAAACCCCACACTGTGTATCATTATCATATTGCACATCAAGATAGCAAAGGAACTGATTTCTCTGCTTTCATGTTTCAGATACTGTATGGGCTGTACTCTAATACATATTTGATATCTTTTATAATGAATTACATATGCAAATTCATAATTGTAATTTCTTCCTCAAACATAAAGGCCAGTATGTCAAAAGAACTATCAGCAGTTATGTTTACATCTTTGTTTCCTTTTTTTTTCATCCTTAAAGCAAATCTGAGCTATCCCCCCCTCCCCCCTCCCCCAGAAAACTCTGCCTATATTACATTAGCAGCATTATGAATACAGACAAAGAAAGGTGTCCCGCTACACCATGGATGGGTATAAAAAGTTTCTTCAAATTTATTAGCACATCTCGGGATACATAAAAGGCTGACGCGTATCGGAGCTCTGAAAGGCTCCTTAATCATAGCCAATATGAACAAGGTCATCACAAGTTTAAGTAGTCAAGTGCCAGCCCCCAAAGGGCATGGCCTTTGCTCTTAAAGTAACATAGACAATATACATATAAAATGGCAAAGGCCAATATACAAACATATAATAAGAGACGGGTCCCCAAAGTAGGGGCACGTCGTGCAGAAAAGGCACAGCCTTCCTCTAGGACCTTATGAAGCTTGGGGTCTGAGCTCAGGACAGGATATTAGTCTAACTTATGATGTGAGAGTTTGACCTTTTTACATATACAAGTCTGTTAGCCCTCCCCTCCATTTTTGTCCTTATTTTTCTTCCTCCATCCCCCCCCCCCCCCCCCTCTTTCCCTCCCCTCCTCCTCCTTCACTTTATCTTATTTAATATGTATGCCCTCAATCTGTGTATTTATCTTGATGCTTGACCATATCATCATTGGTTTTTTTAATGTTTCATTATTATATGTTTGTATATTGGCCTTTGCCATTTTATATGTATATTGTCTATGTTACTTTAAGAGGAAAGGCCATGCCCTTTAGGGGCTGGCACTTGACTACTTAAACTTGTGATGACCTTGTTCATATTGGCTATGATTAAGGAGCATTTCAGAGCTCTGATACGCGTCAGCCTTTTCTGTATCCTCTGATGTGCTTATAAATTTGAAGAAACTTTTTATACCCATCCATGGTGTAGCGGGACACCTTTCTTTGGCTGCATGTTTTGAGGTTTGTGGTCCCTGCTCCTTTGGGATGACGGTGGTTGTAGCGTTCCTAACTTCCTGCATTATAAATACAGAGTAGTGTGGGAGGGGTGATCTTGGAACGAGTAGAGCCACAGCGGTAGATAGATGAGGGGGGAGGCCAATTACTCCAGATGGTAATAGGAGAGGGGGAAAAACATTTTAGGGGGGAGGAAATTGACTATTTAATGAATGTAAGGAGGCCATTACTGATTACCCCACTTTATGGCGCATACACAGCTGCAATAAATGTCACCTGTAATGCTCATCCTAAATTCTGCAGCAATGCAGGGAATACGTGCTGCACTAACACATTGCTTGTGTGTACCTGAGCAGTGTGTACTGTTTCTATGGACAGGGGAGGGGCCTGACAGCACAGCACACATTGGAGTGGCTTCTTTTGGGTGGGGTAAGGAGGGGAACAATATGGTCGGTGGTGAGAACTCTGCTAGCACATTGGGGCGCCTATGCCAACCGGCCAACAAAATGGGGGAGAACCCTGAAGGAAAAAACTCTATGCTGTTGATGACATCTCAGAAATTGTAAGTGCAATGGAATTTTATATTTTTAATTAAAGAAACGGTATCACACTATTTCGAGGCCTTTGTTTTATTGAGGTTTGGAGTATAAGGAGATACCTATATATAGGTGAAGAGGTCTGACATATTGCCAGAGTGGTGGAGGACGACCCGGCAACAGTCCCAAGGCTCCATCTGACCTATCAGCAGGTCTTAGCACACAGTGAGTGTATCTCACTGGGGTGTGGTGAAGGCTTTTATTCTGTCCATAGAGTCTGGCATCTGGGCCAGGAGTTGAGGAGTATTAAGATATGTGGGGACTGTATACTGGAGCTAATTTATAAACTGCCTGGCTCATTTCTTCCTTGGACTTGTCTTTGATTGGGGGTTCAAGAAACCTTAATGAACTGAGTACCACAAAATTGTTCTATGAGTGTTAATGAATTGATGTTAGATAGTGTTTTATTCACATGTAATCCCTGCGTGAATCGCATAATTGTTTTGAAGTGTGACATATGTTTGAGTGGATTACTTCACATACTAAACCAGCCCATTGTGGGGTGGCCGGGGTGTATAAGATACCTTTAGGGGTGGTGAAGCACTTTTACCACTATCACAGTGGAAAGCCAATACTGAGAGCGCCAACCCTCTGTATATTATATGTTACTTTGAGGAACAGAGGAGGCGAACCAGTGAGTTACCCTAGAACCTAACCCTCCCTGTCAGTGCGAAGTGTGTTTTTGAAATATGCTCAGTGGCTGCTGTCATTTAAATATCCAGTGTAAAATTTGAAATTAAAAGAAACAAAGTTAATTTTTCATCTTTAATAGAAACGTCTTTCTACACATTACCTGGAATTGCCATTTATGTCCTTCAGTTCAGCTGATTCAGGTCTGGTGGCCAAACTTGAATCCGTGATGTTTGGTTGCAGAAGCTTCATTACACATGGAAAAAAGGTAACATATTTTATGAACCGTACTACTAAACTGTCAGTTGATAAATGCCGACCTCTGGCTGGAGATGTGGTTGAATGAAGCTTCTCATTAGGCAATTTGCCAGATATCCAGATACTTGCCTGGCTGCAAAGTATTGGATAGATTTTGGATCAGGCCCACAAATGCTCTTCTCTAAGGCCTTGGTCACATTGCATTCCAATCGCGTTAGCGTTCGCGTTGGCCGTTTTTTGACACTTTTTTTTCCGATCTCTGGCGATTTCTGTGCGTTGGGCGTTTTTTGGTACGTTTCGTAAGCGCTTTTTTGGGCGTTTTGTGATTTCTAAGTGTCCTAGGCCTTATTTTTTAAGGGGAAAAGGACCTAAAAATCTTAGAAACACTTCTTCACATTTAAATTGACTGAGAAAACAACGCCCATGAAACCGCTGGCAAAATTGCTTTTTCTAGCGCTTTTGCGATAAAACATATTTTTCTTATGAAATCTTTATGGTATGCGTGACTAGGGACGTGGTGGGGGCGTGACCAGGAGTGTGGCAGGGGCATGGCTTAAGTGTCCCTTTTTCTCATCTCAAAAAGTTGGGAGGTATGACAGTAGCTGGGTCCTTTACAAGTCCAGATGACGATTCTAATGGAGGGTTGCTTAGTTGGGTCCAGATCACTTGCCCAGCTACCTCGGCCCCATGGACTGTGGTCTCTGAGTTGCTGAGGGTGAGAAATGAGGAATGCATATTTTATATGCAGTATCTAAGGCCCCAAATGGATGTCAAAAAATGAAGCTAATGCTTGCACCGGGGCGACTAAATCACAATGAGCAGAGGAGCAACATTGATGCAGAATGAGGAGAAAGTGACAGTACAAAAGACACTGTAAAAGTTAAATGACTGTTCAAAAACTATATTAAATTCCTGCCTTCTCTTACACGTAGTTGTGTGAAAGATGCCCGTGGTGTATCCCAGAGGCCTTCACTCATATCTTAATTGTTTCCTTCAAGTCACTGACCAGCTAAATGTTTTCCTCTAACAGGAAGCAGGAAAATTTAGAGGGACAAGCAAGTAAATTGCACCCATCAAGAGTGATGTATTGTCAGACTAACAAGATATATCACCATTAAGTAGAGGACTTGTAGTAATGATTGTTGCCTCCGGCGCCAACATTTCACAAGTAATGAGTTTAAGGTCTTTTCTGCATCTTTGGAAATCTTTGGAAATCACCATTGTGCTTATCCCACTTACAGAATAGGACCCAGCTGAATGAAGTCAAATGTGTTAAATGAGATTTTAGTTTACCAGTGTGTCACTTGAGACATGAGAACATACTGATAAATTCCTAAGTGAGGAGACATTCTAAACAGTTACTTTCAAGTGCGTAAATACTTTTATTTTTCCTATAAGACTTTAGAAGAGTGGTTTGACGTTAGCTCCCTGGTATTGTCCTCTCTGGGGAGAAAAGGAATATTCAGATTGCTCATGGTCACCCAGAACCACTAGGAAAGTGTAAAGAGCTTAAAGGACTACTGTAGGGGGGTAGAACTTACCCGGAGTTGAACTTACCCGGGGTTTCTAATGGTCCCGCGCAGCCACTTGCCGATGCTCGGGTCCCCGCCTCCGGTTCACTTCTGGAATTTACGACTTTAAAGTCATAAAACCACTGCGCCTTACTGGGCCTGCGCAATACACTCCTGGTGACGTCAGTTGGAGCGAGGACACGGCTGCACATGTGCAGTGGTTTCCAACTTTCAAGTCATAAATCCAGAAAGTGAACCGGAGGCGGGGACCGGAGCATCGGTGAGTGGCTGCGCGGGCACAGGATGTCTGCGGGGGACCATTAAAAGGCCTGGGTAAGTTCAACTTTCCCCCTACCCCCCTACAGCAGTCCTTTAAAGTAAAACTTATGAGATAATGATTTGTATGTGTAGTACAGATAATAAATAGAACATTAGTAGCAAAGAAAAGAGTTTCACATTGTTTCCCACTACAGGAAGAGTTAAAAAAAACTTGATTTGTTATCTATGCAAAAGAGCTTCTTTTAATGTGGTCAAGCTCATCAAACTCAGTCATGTTCTCTGAAGACCTTAAATAGCCAAGAAACAGAGACAGCTTGAGATACGGTTCTACTGCAGGAAAGTTCATTAGCTCTGCTTTGTTTAAAGGACTTCCGACACCGAGTTGAACTTAAAAATGTATTTTGTACTCACCTGGGGCTTTTTCCAGCCCTGAGCAGCTGCCTCAGTCCCTCGCCGCAGCTCGGTGGTCCTTGGTGTCCCCGCTGGCTGTCCGCAATGATGGCAACCCACTGGCAGGTCCACATCATCTCCTGCATGCTGCATCTGCACACAACTACTGTGCAGGCGCAGTACGTACCAGATGACATGGGCACAAGTGACCATGCAGGCGCAGAAGAGCAGACCCCGCCAGCGGGTCCCGATCCTTATGGCTGGCCAGTGTGAGGACACCGAGGAGGACCAGGGGTGTGGCGAGGGACTGAGACAGCTGCGAGGGGCTATAAAACACCCCGAGTAAGAAATAGATTTTTAAGTTTCCCTCAGAAGCCATTTAACAACTTAAAATATTGAGTGTGGATTCTAAACGGCAACTGTGACAGTATGATGCAATGTTATACAGTAAATAAAGCTATATAACTAAAAATAAAAAATATAAGACCATTTTCTTTGTTACTAATGTTCTATTCATTATCAGTACTGCACATACAATTCATTATCTCAAATTTATTTTTGATTCAGATTTGCTTTAAAAAAAAAAACAACAACAATCCCTCCATTGAAACCCAATGCTAAATGTACTGTAATGTTGCCTTCTTAAAGTGGATCTGAGATAAACTTTTACTCATTGCATAATTGTGTTCCTTTCATATAGTTTATAGGGCATTCCTCAAGCCAAATACTTTATTTGTTTGGTTTTAATACTCTAATTCCTTATCAACTAAACAAGGCTCGCCCACAGCTTTTCACAGTGCCTTGGCACCGTAGCAAAGGCTTATGGGAACTCAGTCTGGGCAGGAGGAGGAGGAGGTTACTAGCCATTGATTTCAGAGGCAGAAGGGAGGTGGGAGGAGGAGATGGGACTGAATTTACACACAGGCAAGCTGATAGCATCTCCAGCCCTCAGCCTGTGACAATGTGACAAACAGAACATGGCTGCCCTCATTGTATCATAGGAATAAATAAACATAAACTTTTGAAGCTGTTTGCAGCTAGATATGCTGTGTAAACTATCTAAACTTTAGATATGATATATAGACAAGTTACTTGTTATAGTTAGTTTTCTATCTCGGATCCACTTTAAAACAGAAGGTATTTATAAAAATTGAGCTTTACGTGATCAACTGTGGTTTCCCATGATGTATTACTCCTGAATCTGAAAAATGTCTCAGTTTCCATACCCATATTTGGATTGGTTGGGAGACTCAGGTTGCCACCCTTTGGATGTGGTGCAGAGACATATTAGCATGTTGTCTTGTCTTTCTGAAGCTGGACTATAATTAACCACCACTGTAAATTAAAAATAGCTAGAATGTGCCCGGCCTTCAGAGGCAGCCAGCAGGACACCGGCAAAGATCGGAGCTGCGGCGAGGGACCCAAATGACTTCTAGGGTCTGGAAGAAGGCCCAGGTCAGTAAAGACAAATTTAATTGCTTGCCTCGCTTATCTTTTAAACATAGTTACATAGTTACATAGTTATTTTGGCTGAAAAAAGACATACGTCCATCGAGTTCAACCAGTACAAAGTACAACTCCAGCCCGTCCCCCACATACCCCTGTTGATCCAGAGGAAGGCGAAAAAAAACCCACCAGGCATGGTCCAATTAGCCCCAAATGGGAAAAATTCCTTCCTGACTCCAGATGGCAATCAGATAAAATCCCTGGATCAACATCATTAGGCATAACCTAGTAATTGTAGCCATGGATGTCTTTCAACGCAAGGAAAGCATCTAAGCCCCCTTTAAATGCAGGTATAGAGTTTGCCATAACGACTTCCTGTGGCAATGCATTCCACATCTTAACCACTCTTACTGTAAAGAACCCTTTCCTAAATAAATGGCTAAAACGTTTTTCCTCCATGCGCAGCTCATGTCCTCTAGTCCTTTGAGAAGGCCTAGGGACAAAAAGCTCATCCGCCAAGCTATTATATTGCCCTCTAATGTATTTATACATGTTAATTAGATCTCCTCTAAGGCGTCTTTTCTCTAGACTAAATAAACCCAGTTTATCTAACCTTTCTTGGTAAGCGAGACCTTCCATCCCACGTATCAATTTTGTAGCTCGTCTCTGCACCTGCTCTAAAACTGCAATATCTTTTTTGTAATGTGGTGCCCAGAACTGAATTCCATATTCCAAATGTGGCCTTACTAGAGAGTTAAACAGGGGCAATATTATGCTAGCATCTCGAGTTTTTATTTCCCTTTTAATGCATCCCAAAATAAAGTAAGTAAAATGGAACTTTTTCCCCATCTCAGGTATACTTGAAATAAATTATGAATATCAGAAAAACAAAGTTTGATTCTGTTTGGAATTATTGGGCTCACAGGCAAGCCTTTCACTGATAATTCCATCATTATTACCTTGTTGCTTCTATAAACATATTACCCATCAGTTATCCTCTTCTCCCTTTTTAATCTTTGCACCTTTCTTTTGCCTGTTTATATGCGGTCCCATTAGAAGATAAAGTCTGAAAGAAAGGCACTGATAGCCAACGCACTTATCCAAAAGCTATTTATTTACAGTAGATAATGGATAATCGTAATACATATGTTTCTTTATGAAACAATATCAGTAGTAGTAGAGTAGATGCAAGGTCTGAAATTTCTTATTTATTTGTTTTCCTTATTAAACGTTATTCTGAAACCTATGTTATACTATATATTGAATGTCACTAAATGTTTTTACCAAGTGTTTTGTACCGTACCTCTATTTTACAAATAAAAATACATATTAAAAAGTAGCTTTGGATATTCTGATGACATCACCATTCTAGTCTACTCTTACCATCCGGGGGGTAACTACAAGGGAGCAGGTCCTGCGACTGGCCGACTGCATGGAAGTCCAAAGCTTTAGGGGGCCCCCAACTACTCCTTTACTCCCTCCGATAAAGGGTCAATCCTTCAGATCAGGTATGTTGGTGGCTACATTTGTTATGGTTGTGAAGATTATGACATTTACATTTGTTTTATGAGCCTTGCAAGATTGGCCTCCAGGCTGTGAGGGTCACCAAGGGGAAGCAAGGGAAAGGATGGGAAAATTGGGGGGTGGGGGGCATTATTTGCAGTTACACCCCTGCTTACCATGATGCCTAGTGGCAACTGGTACCTGCTAATATGGGGCTGACATTGATGGTGCTGAAGCCCCATGCGAGTACCATAGTGACATCTTTAACTTTGTCTTGGTCCCTAAGTGGTCAATGTTCTCAGCTACCTACAGAGAAGTTGATATGTTCACTAAGAACATATAGAAAATCTGAAAGCAGGGAAGCTTCAGAGCTTACTTGCCACCCATGGTAATAGATCAGCTGAACATTTTCTGACTCGGGGGGGGGGGGGGGGGGGGAGGCGAGGTAAGTTGTCCAGATTTACCACAAGGCACTGTAGGCACATGTCTACAGGTACCTGATGATGGAAAGGTGGCTCAATCCCCTCCCCAAGTGTCTCCCCCCCCCCACCATACCTATACAGAGTCCTGAGCGGAGTATAAGTGGGAGGTTACTCACCTGGGTCTTGGCATTCCACTGATCAGATCTCAGTCAGGGCCACCTCTAGCTACCTAATACTTGGGGGCACCTCTAGCTAGTAAATAGTGAGGATAGTCCTGGCTACCTAATACTAAGGGGAACCTGTAGCTACCCAAAAGGGAACTATGGGAGAAGTGACAGTTGGGACAGCTCACACACTTGCTGTGTGGTTCGGCAGGTGTTTGCAGTTTCATGGAGGGCGAAGTGCCAGGACATCTTTGCCTATAGGCTCCCGTGATTTACATCTGGGCCTGGTAGTCCTCCTCCAACCCTTAAAGACCTGTCAGAGATATTCTTTTGATACTTAAAGAGACACTGAAGCGAAAAAAAATATATGATATAATGAATTGGTTGTGTACTATGAATAATTACTAGAAGTTTAGCAGCAAAGAAAATATTCTCATATTTTATATTTTCAGGTATATAGTGTTTTTTCTAACATTGCATCATTCTATATTATATGTGCAGATTAGACAACACTCTGCATTCAAAATGATTCTTTCAGAGCAGTCTGTGAACTAATGACCTCTCCTCTGGCAGAGAAAAAGTAAATAGTTCAATAACACTTGAGATAATAAAAGTCAGATAACAGCCCTCTCCACGACTTTGAAAGTCGCAGAGCTTAATTGCTTTTTTGCATAGAGATAACAACTGGAGTTTCTTAACTCTTCCTGTACTGGAAACAATTAGACTGATGTTTCTGATCTTAATGTTTTATTTCTTAGCTGTACTACACATACAAATCATAATATCATAATTTTTTTTTCGCTTCAGTGTCTCTTTAACTACTTTTTCAAATAATGTAATGTTAGTGTAAAGAAAAAATACCCTTGAAATGTAACTTCCCCTTTACTGTAACAAAAACATCAGATCAGCTATACAGCTATGTATACACAATACTGTGCAAACGTTATAGGCAATCAATACAAAATGTGATTGTTTTCACAAATTAATTCTAATTGATCTTATCTATTTACAAAATGCAAAGTGAGCTAACAGTGGCAAATGTATTTAACTAAAACTGATATTTGGGGTGACCAATCTTTGCCCCGAAATCATGGCCCTTATTCAATTCATTTCTAAGTTTTCTCCAAGGAAATAATTTTCATCTTTTGATTAAAATAGCTTTTCAGCTCTCTGCAGCTTATAAAGTATCAACAAGTAGGTGAAAAGGTACTGTCAAAATTAGGGATGGGACGACGAATCCGGCGAATCCACGAATCCCTCGAATATTAGGAAATATTCGAGATTCGTGGACTCGAATCCCGACGCCATTTTCCGCTCGCCGACTCCGCCGAATCCCGACGCTGCATCGCCGCGCATCCGCCGCTTCCCCCACTCGCAAGTGTCCTCCTCCCGCTCCCCGCAGCCTCCTCCGCTCGCCCGCTGCATAAATAAGAAGCAGCAGCCTCTCTCACCTCCAGCGTGGGGCCCGGAGCGCAGGGCCGGGCCGAGGCATAGGCTGGAGAGGCTCCAGCCTCAGGGCGCAGTGTAGGAGGGGGCGCACAATTCATTCAGCTGTCATTCCTAATTGTGTATGGAGCAGAAAGAAATAAGAAAAGGGGATACATAGCAGCGACTGCAAGCCAAATAACTAGATATTAAGGTGTTGAGGAGGTTGTGGGCCCTGTGGCGCCTCTTAGTCTAATAGCAATCCGTGTGTGACAGATGAGGTGGGAGGGATGGAGGGGCGCACTTTGGTGTCTCAGCCTTGGGTGCTGGAGGACCTTGTCCCGGCTCTGCCGGAGCGGCAGACCTCCTTCAGACTTCCTTATTCCCCCTAGTGACTGGCTCTTACTACGTCATCAGTAAGAGCCGGTCAGGTGGCCACTAGGGGGAACTAGGAAGTGAAGTCTGCTGCACTGCACTCCACGCTGGAGGTGAGAGGCTGCTTCTGCTTATTTATGCAGGGGGGCGAGCGGAGGAGGCTGCGGGGAGCGGGAGGAGGAGGATATGACCCAGCTACCTACTGCAGTGTAGGTAAGGTAGCCCACCCAGCCTGCTAACTACACTGATCTCCCCAGCCTGCTACCTACACTGATCCCCCCAGCCTGTTACCTACACTGAGCCCCCAGCCTGCTACCTACACTGAGCCCCCCAGCCTGCTACCTACACTGAGCCCCCCAGCCTGTTACCTACACTGAGCCCCCCAGCCTGCTACCTATACTGAGCCCCCCAGCCTGCTACCTACACTGAGCCCCCCAGCCTGCTACCTACACTGAGCCCCCCAGCCTGTTACCTACACTGAGCCCCCCAGCCTGCTACCTATACTGAGCCCCCCAGCCTGCTACCTATACTGAGCCCCCCAGCCTGTTACCTACACTGAGCCCCCCAGCCTGCTACCTATACTGAGCCCCCCAGCCTGCTACCTATACTGAGCCCCCCAGCCTGCTACCTATACTGAGCCTCCCAGCCTGCTACCTACACTGAGCCCCCCAGCCTGCTACCTATACTGAGCCCCCTAGCCTGCTACCTATACTGAGCCCCCCAGCCTGTTACCTACACTGAGCCCCCCAGCCTGCTACCTATACTGAGCCCCCCAGCCTGTTACCTACACTGAGCCCCCCAGCCTGCTACCTACACTGAGCCCCCCAGCCTGCTACCTCTGCGCCCCTTACAGCTAGTACAGAATGCTGCAGCCAGACTCCTAGCCAATGCCCCCCGCAGCTCACACATCACCCCAGTACTGCAAACTCTTCACTGGTTGCCAGTAAAATGGAGAATCAATTTTAAGATCTGCCTGCTGACATTCAAGGCTCTACACCACATGGGACCCAAATACATAGCGGATCTATTGGAACTTTATGCCCCTTCACGCACCCTCCGCTCTGCCAACAAGATGAAGCTGGCTATTCCCAGGATACACTTAACATTTGGTGCTCGGGCCTTTTCCTACGCAGCCCCTACTCTATGGAACTCACTTCCACAATCAGTACGAGAGGCTCCTTCTCTGGACAGCTTTAAAAAAAGGCTAAAAACTCACCTCTTTTCCCGAGCCTTTGAGACTGCATAATGCAGGGTCACAGCGCTTTGAGTCCCCAGGGAGAAAAGCGCTATATAAATATTATTGTTATTGTTGTTATTGTTGTTATACTGAGCCCCCCAGCCTGTTACCTACACTGAGCCCCCCAGCCTGTTACCTACACTGAGCCCCCCAGCCTGCTACCTATACTGAGCCCCCCAGCCTGCTACCTACACTGAGCCCCCCAGCCTGCTACCTATACTGAGCCCCCCAGCCTGTTACCTACAATGAGCCCCCCAGCCTGCTACCTATACTGAGCCCCCCAGGCTGCTACCTATACTGAGCCCCCCAGGCTGCTACCTATACTGAGCCCCCCAGCCTGTTACCTACACTGAGCCCCCCAGCCTGCTACCTATACTGAGCCCCCCAGCCTGCTACCTATACTGATCCCCCCATAGCCTGCTACCTATACTGAGCCCCCCAGCCTGCTACCTATACTGATCCCCCCAGCCTGCTACCTATACTGATCCCCCCATAGCCTGCTACCTATACTGATCCCCCCAGCCTGCTACCTATACTGAGCCCCCCAGCCTGCTACCTATACTGATCCCCCCAGCCTGTTACCTACACTGAGCCCCCCAGCCTGCTACCTATACTGAGCCCCCCAGCCTGCTACCTATACTGAGCCCCCCAGCCTGCTACCTATACTGAGCCCCCATAGCCTGCTACCTATACTGAGCTCCCCATACCCTGCTACCTATACTGAGCCCCCCATAGCCTGCAACCTATACTGATCCCCCATAGCCTGCTACTTATACTGATCCCCCCATAGCCTGCTACCTATACTGGATCCCCCCATAGCCTGCTACCTATACTGGATCCCCCCATAGCCTGCTACCTATACTGAAGCCCCCCATAGCCTGCTACCTATACTGAAGCCCCCCATACCCTGCTGCCTATACTGAAGGCCCCTATACCCTGCTGCTTATACTGAAGGCCCCTATACCCTGCTGCCTATACTGAAGGCCCCTATACCCTGCTGCCTATACTGAAGGCCCCTATACCCTGCTGCCTATACTGAAGGCCCCTATACCCTGCGGCCTATACTGAAGGTCCCTATACCCTGCTGCCTATACTGAAGGCCACTATACCCTGCTGCCTATACTGAAGGCCACTATACCCTGCTGCCTATAATGAAGGCCACTATACCCTGCAACCTATACTGAATGCCCCTACACCTTGCAACCTATAGTGAAGGCCCCTATACCTTGCTAGCTATACTGAAGACACCTTTACCTAGCTACCTATACTGCGGGAACCTATGCCTGGGTACCTTATACTGCGAGCAACTATACCATGGATCGCACAATTCTTATGTGCAGGATTCGTTAGATTCGGGATTCGAAAGGTTCGAGATATTCGAGAACCTTTTTAGATTCGGATCCGGATTCGGATTCGAAGAAATTGTGGATTCGTCCCATCCCTAGTCAAAATTATTATAAGTATTTTCTTGCTTAATTGAACTTCATCCCAATCAGTAGCTGACACCCTCTTTCCCATGATAAATCTATTCCTTTTCTCAAAAGGATCATCAGGGGGCGCTGTATGGCTGATTTTGTGTTGAAACCCCTCCCACAGTGTGATGTCAGCACCTTACAGCTCTGAGGTCCTGACATTACACTGTGGGAGCCTTGTTGCATTGTGGGAAATAACAGCTGTTTCCAACTGCCAAAAAAGCAAGCAGCATCTTCTTCCAGTGACATCACCTGCCAGCAGTAAAAATGTCACTATGAGATAAATGTCTGAATGTAAATCAGGGAGAGGAAAGCTTTCACAATGAGCAAACACTGACTAAATAATTATACATAATTATTGTAAAAATTAAGCACTTTTGTATTACATTGTTTTCACGGGAGTTCCTCTTTAGAATGCAATTTTATTGATAAGGTGTGAAAGTATCACCTAGGAGAAAACATAGGAGACATATTGTTATTGTAGGTAGACTGGCACAAAGTCAGGGATTTTGTAAAGCTATAGTCAGGTATTTGATTAACCACTTATACTAAACAGATAAGCATGTGCTAATGGTCATCATTTTCATATGCAGGTTGAAATACAGTCGTGAATGGAACCAAAAACAGTCATGTAGGAAGCTGCTTCCTATATTACTACAGTTGAAAATTTAAAATTGAAAAGTAAATTTTAATAATATTCAATTACAATATTTTTTCTATAGCTCTGATATATACGGTATATAATATTCTTAATGAAAGGTATTATTCTTTACTTATCAAAGTAAAAACGAATAAAGCAAAAATAAAACTTTACCTTGCATAAGGTCTAATTTCTGGCCATGGAAGGAAACAAGTTAGCTGATGAGATCAGGAACTTCCTCTGGCTTAGGAAGCCACCTTCGGAGAAAGACGCTTACTGAATCTCAGAGCTGGTTCTTATAGGAGAGAATGTACCCTGGGACTACCCATACTTCTAATCCAAAAATAATCCAATTTCCTCCTATTCTATAAAAATGGTGACTTCCTTCTTGGTACATCCAGGCTTTATTTTATACATTAGGCCTAAGGCCGTTTAAAAATGGGCGCCAGGCTGTGGCCGTGCCCCCCGCACTGGCCTCTCCCTCTCTCTTTTGCCGTGCGCTACACATGCATGCGCACACCCCACGCACCCACTCGCGTGCACCCGCCCTCGCACGCCGCATGCGCACCCAGGCCCGCCCCCTTTAGGGACCCATCCTCCTCTGCCGCCCAGCTCTCTTGAGTGTCTCTGCGTCCCTCCCTGCACATGCGCAGTGCAAAAAAGCACTGACACCGAGACAAAACAGGACGCAGAGACACAGGAAATGATATAAAAGGATATGCAAACATAAGTGTTTCCTGCATCCTCAGCTGTCTTCTATTCAGGTGTTTTGACAGTTCTCTATTAAGGTATTTGCATATGACGATACAGTGTTTGCATATGACCAGCGTAACACTGACTAATGGCCAGTTTCCTCATTCTAGTGGGATAATGACAGTGGTGTAGCTGAGGAGCTGTGGGCCCTGATGCAAGTTTTACATTGGGGTCTCCCAAACACTCTATATGTAGCAATTGATATGATGCACCAAAACCTGCCAAAGTTATCCACAGTGTCAGAGATGCAAGAAGGGGATGGGGAACAGTTTGTTAATGATTACCACTAATCAAAGTATCTATAGAAGTCATTATATGAGCACAGGATAGGACCAATAGAAATCTAATACTGCAGTAGAGGGAGGGCCCTTCAGGGCCCCTCTGGCCCAAGGGTCCTGATGCGGTCGCAACCTCTGCAACCCCTACGTCCCTGCATAATGAATGGGTGGCTGGATAGGTGTTATTCAAACATCCTTCCAGCAGTGTAAAGGCTAGGAGTTGGGGGGCACAACATCTCTGGGCCCCCCTGCAACTGATTGCAGCCCCTGATAACAACCACAAGGAATTCCTTCCCATAGGACATGCATCCTGGTATCACTTTCACTTGCACAATGAATGGACCCAGTGCACAAAATCCCATTGTCTATACCTGAAAATCATTGTGACATTTTGGTCACAGCATGTAGGCCCCTCACAGGCTTTCTGGCCTGTATCCAGCTCTCCAAACAAAGGCTTCAGACACGCCCACCGCATCACAGTTGGGATATTTTAAGGGCTGCTTATGAGAAACACTTAAATCATATAAACATTTACATACTTTCTCCTCTCTCAAAGCTGCCCCGCTTTGTTCCTTCCAGTGCAAAAGTCATTAACAACAGGAGTCTAAGCTGAGCAAACCCACATCTGCAGCTACTTGTTCCAGTGATTAATGACAGATAGATGGAGATTGCTAAATTTATACGCCGCTGATAATTGCTTTGTGTTCTGCTACATTCACAGACTGACATGCTGAAATACACAGACACTCAGGCACAGATACATAATTACTAACAGGCACTTCAGGAACATTTTGCAGTCACCAAGAAACATGGAGAAAGACAGGCAGGGTCATAACTATGTATATAAACACAATGTTCCCACTCTTGGAAGCGGTATACAAATCACTTTGAACGGAGGGCACACCATAAGCCTACAAAAAATGGAACACCGTGTCAGCTTATACTTGCAGTCAATAGAGGAATGCCAGTCTCATAGGACAACAGACAATGAGGCCCGGGGGCCGGGGCATGAGGCTGAAAAATGAAAATTGTTGCTACATAACTGAGGTTCTCAAATTATGTTGCAAGTCTCCATAATGAGGCTGCCCTCCATTTTAAAGTGATACTTAAAGGTAAGCTAAACTTAAGGATATGGATTTGTCCTTTTAAAATAATACAAGTTCCCTGACTCTCCTGCTGATCCTGTGTCTCTAATACTTTTAGCCACAGCCCCTGAACAAGCATACAGATCAGGTGCTCTGACTGAAGTCAGACTGGAATAGCTGCATGTTTGTTTCAGGTGTGTGATTCAGCCCCCATTGCAGCTAAAGAGATCAGCAGGACTGCCAGACAGCTGGTATTGTTTAAAGGGAAAAATCCATATCCCTCTCAGTTTAGGATCCCTTTAAGTGAAAACAAAGTGAAGAGATAAATAATTTGAAATCTATGCCCTGTCAGAGTTGCGCAGCCACCTGCAGGATGTAGATTTCAACCAATGCGGTCAGCAAGTAGTTACACACTGCACCGACTGGGCACAATGAGATCCTTTGGCTTTATTAATAACTCCCAAAATAGAGAAGTTTCTTTTTTTCTAGTTTCAGCTCTATATATTGAAGAACTAGTTTGTTTCCTGTATGCAGACAGATGGGGAACAATTATAAACATTTGGAATTGTATTTTTTAATCACTTTTGTTAATTGGTGCTGTTTCACAAAATGTTATTTTCAAAAAAACTGTCTTATCATTTCCTATATCATAATTCCACCTTATTTATAAACAAAACAAAAACTATGAAATATTAAAGTTGTGTCACTGCTTTTCTTCAGCCTGAAGGTGCAGAAAAGGTGGACAACAAGTACAACAGTATCCATTTTTTTTGTTCTGGTTTCAAAAGTTGCTGATTTCATCATATTTTCCTGTTAGTGGCTAAATGATAATGATGATATTGGGAGCATTCCATGGCTGCATTTATCTGGCTCTGTGGAATTGGAAGCCTCCAAAAAATTTCAACTGGACTCTTCTTTCTCTATATTGGGTTTGAATGAGTCTAGTTTACCATTAAAGGAGACACCCTCCTTTAGAGGTATGGCAAAATGGTGCTGTTGACTTTTTCTTTTCACTGATGAAAATTATTCTCGAAGGAAAATATCACTGAAGTGAGCACTGTAGTACCTGATGGGAGCAGCTGGAAGCGCACCTCAAGAAGGCTTGTTACACCCAGGAGGATCTGGGTCACCTCAAACCAACTGAGAGGTGTGGAGCAGCTGGAGATGAATGAATCATTTCTGTTCCTTTAAAGTTTTGATGATACTTATGTGTGCTTAATATACAAACCTAAAATGAGGCTAAGATCTAGAGGCCTGCATCAGGTCGGGTACCCGCGGGTTACCCTAAATATGGGTCGGGTTCCTATTCCTTTTCTTGAGCGGGCTGGTTCGCGCGTAGCACACTGCGGGTACGGGTCAGATTGCGAGTAGAGCTGCTATAATTACCTGATGGCTGGATCAGCTTCTTCTCTTCTGGGGCAGCGATGCACTTCCGACATGTCTTCTGGCTTCCGATCACACGACATGTGATCGTAACCCAGTTGATGGTGGCCCAGATGATTGTCGCGCTGTAATGCTGAGATAAATAATCTGGGCCACAATGAATAAGATGAATAATCTGTGTTAGTCCAAGAAGTCTTGGAAGATGGACAACGAGTTCTGACCACAGGTGGACCACAATTACATTTCTGGTTGCCCTGGAAACATGGATGTACCTGGACCAGAAGCAAAGGAGGTTGATGTTCGTGAGAATTCTAGATGGAATAAACTGAGATCTGATTCCCTGGAATTGATTGTCTAGTCACTCATGATTAGACATCTTAATTTCTCTCATGGGGGTTTATTTACTAAACGAAGGTAAAAGGTCAATACACGGCAATTTTACCTTTATTTTGTGAATTTAGTGAATCAGGGCCATGGAGTGCTGAGCTGATTGGCTACACATTTCTCTAAATGATAAGTGACCTTGAGCATGGCCTCACTAATGTCATCCTGCACCACAATTATCCTAGGATGGATTTATCCACGCTAACATCGGTGCTAGCATTAACCCTGAATGAATATATAACAGAGAATTTTGCATTTTATTTCAAACATTTGAATGAGGGAATTCACCTGGACCTGATGGCCTAATTGCTTTATAATGCAAGAAGTTCATAAACCCTAAGTTTTCGCATGCGCCCATCTCGAAACGTAACAAAAACCAAACACATTCTAGTAATAGAATTTGAGGAGGAATTAGAAAGGTATGGTAGTAATGGGAACTTAATCATTTCCCTCATACTAATATTTTCAAACCCATTAATATACCTGATCAAGGGATACCTACCAAGGGTGCCCTTCTTCCCCCACTCTGCTTCCCCTTGTGGTTGAGCCCTTTGCACTCCACATCCATTCTCACCCTAATAAATGTGGACTATAAGAAAGAAACAAGGGATACAAGATGAGGGAGAACACTATGGCCAAACACGGAAAACTCCAGAGGCTAACTTTTTTATGTAATTTGTTTGAGATGTTATAATGCAAAGTCATTACACTGCATATAAAAAGCACAGCTGCGTATCTGTATCAGAACATTGTGCATTTCTGTGACAGCCTTGTTCAGAGACAAGGGATGGGGGCTTATACCAGAGTCGGGATAGGGGCTTGTACCAGAGTCGGGACAAGGTCCTACAGCACCCAAGGCTGAGACACCAAAGTGAGCCACCTTCTCCCATCCCTTCCACCCTAGCTGTCACACACTGATTGCTATTAGACTTAGAGGCTCCCAAGGGTCCCCAACCCCCTCAACACTTTAATCTCTAGTTATTTGATTTGCAGTCACTGTCATCTATTATCTTTTCTTAATTATCTCTGCTTCAAACACAATAGGGGAATGATAGCTGAGTGAGTTGTGAGCCCTCTCCTAAACTGTGCCCTGAGGCTGGAGCCTCTCTAGCCTCTGCCTGGCCCTGGCTTATATAGTGAGTAAAGATTAGCACATGTGTAATAGAGGAGAGATTTCACTTTCCCTCAATTTACTTTTGCAGATCCAAATAGGCAGGAACCAAGCAGGAGAGCTGACTGTAGCTCTTTTACTGCTGGTTTGCTGACACCAGCAGGTGTATACTTTACATTACATATGTAAATACTGTATGTTGATGGACTAAAGTTTTTCTAATTCCTTGTGGTACACTTTGTGGTGAATGCAGACAAATTAAGAAAAATATTTTGTTTAATAAATCCCAGTTCTATGCATAAGGTGAAAAGTGTCAGGGTAATTTTAATAGAAATAAAGGTTCTGCATCTGGAGTTCAATAAAGTAGTGTTCTTGCATAACAAATGTAGACACAAAAAATTGTTCTGAAGAATGGACCCCTTTATTGGAGGGAGTGAAGTAGTAGGTGATGCCCCCTTACAGCTCTAGGCCCCCCTGTAGTCGCAGGGACTGCTCCCTTGTAGTTACAGCCATGGCTTGCACATCACTAAGCAATTCCTTTTGTCACTGGTTGGCTATTGCAAAATGCCAGTTGTTTTTGCTGCATAAACTATTATTTCCCAATATACAGTAAGCTTAACCCAGATTATTGACACAGTAAATTTTTGTTCAGCAGATCTGTAAACCACATGTCAAAACACTAAAGTGTTGCCTAAATACAGGGGCTACTGGATAAGCAAGCTGAACAAAGCTCTCTGCAGCAGTATTGAAGTGAAGAAATATTTTCCTCTAACTCGTCATCTAACTAAACAATCCATTATCTGCTAAAATAATTCAGATGAAAAAAAAAACATATTTCAAGAGATTTAGCATGTTAAATAATTGTTATGATCTTGTACCATACCACTGCTGCACATTTTTTTTGTAATTTCATTTTATTAAGCATAAATTTCTATGCCGATTTCTAGCCAGCTAGGACTTTCCAAAACCAAGCCCAATTTGCACATCTTTTTAAGCTTGGAAATGTTTACCAGTAGTTTCCATTAAAAACAGACATATCTGATTGGCTGTATTCAACAGGAACAATTGTTGCTTATTTTCTACACCTACACTAAGTGACTGGCAGCAACTTACACCCTCTTGGAACCTGGTGGAGCTGGCTGAGAACTCTGACCCTAGCCTGTCCCTGCATAATGTGGTTCAATGCTCCCAGGCCCGGGTTTACATCACAGGAGCCTATAGGCCCGGATGTTCTGGAACTCTAGACTTCGCCCTCTATGAACCTACAAACACCACCAAACTGCACCACAAGCATGCTGGCTGTCCCAGCTGTCACTTACCCATCATAGCTAGCCACAAGTGCCCCTTAGCATTAGGTAGCCAGAAGTACCCTCAGTATTAAGTAGCTAGTGGTGCCCCAAACAGAAGGGAGAACTCATTACTGAAATGCTGAGAGCTGGGTGAGTAACCTCTAATTTATGCTCTGCTTGGAACTCTGCATAGGGAAAGAGGGAGGGAGATTCTAGGGGAAGGGATTGAGCCGCCTTTCCATCATCAGGCACCTGTAGGCACTTGCCTACAGTGCCTTATGGTAAATCCGGCCCTGAATGCTCCACCACAAACTGCTGCACTCCAGACTTCAGAATGCACCGATGGGCTGCTGCTATAAGTAACATTAAAGGGTGCTGCAAGTTCCTTGTTTTTTCAAGACAGACTTTGAGGATTGATGCTTTCTGTGGTGATACAGAGCACAGGCTCTCTTCCAAATGCTATTTATAAAACATTCAAAGGGAGCTGTAAACATTTTCCGGATGAGATGTATAAATACTGTGAACTAGTCATATATGGAAAATGTAAAGTGCCAGTTTGAGAAAAGGTTAATCCCAATGTAAAAATGGTGTGCCTGCTTCTCTGCATTTTGTGGCTCACATAAGAGTCTGTGTTATACAAAGCCACGAGCGCTACATTTATTAGTGCTTAATGGTCTGGCAAGACATAAGCCTATGTCTTTTCACGTTACTGAAAACTCAAAATAGTACGTCTTTAATGCTGATCTCAATAACCTGCCCATTGAAAATGCCGTAAGCTTATAATTAATTACCCCTCAGAGGATATCTATCAAAGTCTATGGACTGCACACATATGATGTCACAGTTGTTGGAATTTAACTCTAGCCTGTTTGTAGTCTGCTGTCTAGTAATACAGTAACATATGCTGTCTATTAATACAGTAAGGGCCGGTTCACACTTGCTTCAAAAATGTACCCATTTGTGACTTTTTTTAAACTCCACTTAAACGCAGGAAGCGGATCCTGTGTTAAAAATGATATCCGCTTCCACTCCACTGTTAAAAAACACGGATCGGCTTGCTGCGTAACGCGAGACGGAACGCAGAGTCCCAACTTGGCACATTTTCTCAGACGGGACAGGAAAATGTTTCTAATGGAAGCCTATGAGAATGGACACTATTGGTTCTCACTACGCTAGTCACCGCATTTGCATCGCCCGTTTCGATCGCCGCCATGACGCAATACTAATGTGTCCTGCAGCCCATCGCCACCCCTTGGTTCCTCCTACACAGCTCGGTGGCCGGTATTAGCAAGGGGATCTTCATTGGGCTGCAAAAGACCTCAGCAACCAGGAACATTTTCATTGGTTCATGTTGGACCAATGAAAATTCTCCCTGTTGCTAGGGAGAATTGGCCTGAGGCAGCATTTGGAGAGCCGCATGCATCTGCTGGCCTCCGGGCTGAATAGACAGAACGTCGGCGGCGGAACAGGTGAGTGGCGATGCATACGGGCGGACGTGATTAATGCAGGAGCGGATGGGTGGATGCAGAAAGCAGGGGTGTAGCAATAGCCATAGCAGCCATAGCAGCTGCTATGGGGCCCTGGAGCATAGGGGGCCCAGGTGGTACTTTTTAAACACTAGAAGTTGATTAAGTTTTTTTATTTTTAATAACTCTCTTGTGTTCCTCCACCCTCTGACTTTGTCTCAGTGCCCATAAACTATATGCAGGGTTGGTTGCATGAGAATATAAATTGCCCAATTAACTCATGGCATTGCTTAAGAGTGCCTACATCTGAAGACCCCATGAAAATTTGCTAGGGGGCCCCATAATCTCTAGCTACGCCATTGGCAGAACGGACGGGAAAATTGTTACATGCGGATTCAAAACGGACAGAACACATCTGCCTCGCGTATGCACTTACCGTTTCTGCTCTGAATCCACTCAAGTGTCAACCAGCCCTAATATACAGTGTTAAGTTTTATACGTATGGCTTTTAAATAGGGCTACTCATAAAGTACCTGGGGCATTACAACCGCCTTAGGAACCCCAGGGGCTACTAAGGGGCTCTAGAATAACTTTTTTTCTACTTTATCACTCTAGGACTGCAAGGGAGTTGCACTTAAAGTAAACCTGAAGGTAAAATAAACGTATGAGATAATTCAATGTGTAGTACGGATGATAAACAAAACATTAGTAACATGGAAATGAGTCTCATCTTTTTATTTTCAGTTAAATGGCTTAATTTTTAAGATTACATCACGTCACAGTAGCTGTTTTGAAAGAGAAGTAATGAATGTTTGAACTTTACTTCAATAAACCTCATTAACAGCCTTATCTCACTGTTTCTCAGCTGTTTTACTTTTCAGGAAACTGGACTGAATTCACAATCTGTTGACAAGCTCTTCTGCTTAGAAAACAAGTTCATTAACTCTTGCTGTTCATCAGACCAGGCCATGTTCTTCCATTGCTCCATGCACTGTTTGTTCTGGCACCTTTCTTTTATCAGATATTGAAAATATTGGGAGGTTACTGAAAAATAGATCCTTCAATGTGTTCCACTACACAAATTTGCAAGAGTGATGAAAGATATATCCATTTAATAAGGATGATTAGGCAAACTAAGCCCACAAAGAGCTTGGAATAATGTATGAGGCAACAACATTAGCTTGTTTTGGGTTGAACAACCCTTCTTCAGGCCTTTTAAATACAATGTGTATCAAAAATAGATAAACAAAAATTAAAACACTATAGTGGCTTAAAAAGTAAGTGGAGAATAGTTTATAGAATTTATAGAATAAAAAAGCACCCAAATGTAAAAAAGTGATAAAAATAGAACCAACAGATACCACAGCTAGAATGTGTGGCAAATATGAAAAATAAGTAAGTAAAGGGACTGGAGATAAACAAGGATACCTGATTCACAGTTTAAATAGACATAAAGTAAAAAGGTAAGTACATCTGGACAATATAAAGCCAGGGGAGACCGCCTAGGAGTACACACAAATACTTAATTACTGAGCAGTATTTTTGTATAGTGAAAGGGTGTAGGCGATTCCTATACTTGAAAACAGAGATCGGGAGCACAATGGTACAGTACCAAATGTACTTACCTGAGATCTCCTTCATATCATACGCACTGCTGTGCGCATTCCGGCAGTGCTTATGGTGTGCTACATGCAAGAATGGCAGAAGTGCATAGACAGTACTTCTGCTGTTCACATCGCTATCGCACTGCTGCATGCTTTTTTGGTAAGCACAGTGCTGACCAATTCATTGTAGTGAACGGGATTAGCAGCGCAGTACATAGTGGCGCAGATGGTGTGCAATTGTGCATGTTGCGTTCCAATCGCACAGCCATCTGCGCTTAGTGATGTGAACGAGCCCTGAAGAAGGTTTGTTTAACCCGAAACAAGCCGGCGTTGTCTCCTAAGAAAAATGTTAAGTCATGCATGATTATTGCAAGCTCTTGGTGGGCTTAGTGTGCCTCATCACCGTTATTGGATGGATATACAGTAATTGTTATCATTCTTGTACATTTTTGTACTTTTGATTCTTAAGTATAAAGAAAAATATTTTGGGTTTCCAGAACTTTTCCTCTATCTGGTTTGATATCCTTGTAATATTTTCATTCCTCTCTCTCATCACCCACATTATGTTTTACAGTAATTTGTGTTAAAGTGAGATGATGCCAGACATGCTAGCCTTACTCCCCAATCAGTGAGACTTGGGTACCCATGATCCAATCACTGGTCACCAGGGCCGCCATCAGAAATCTTAGGGTCCCTCACACATCATCAGGCCTGCCCCCCCCCCCCCCCTCCCTGTGCCCACCCACTGGTTGCTGTGCCCGCTCACTAGCCACCCCACCCCCGTGTCCATGCGCGAGATGCGTTGTGGCAACAAATGTGCATGGTTATGACACTGAAGAAAGCGGCATGCACAGCGTGATGTGGCAAAAAGTGGGCGTGACCATGGCATGTTGTAGTCCCCGGTTAACAAATGAGATAGGTCCGTTCTTATCCTTTAGCCGTTCTCTTTTCTCCCCTCTTTTCTTCCTGTGCCACTTTTGTCCCCCTCTGTCTCACCTCAGTTTGTGCCTCTTTTGTGTCCCTCTGTGTGACCTCATGTCCCCGTCTCATCTCTTTTCTCCTTGTGCCTCTTTTGTCCGCCTCTGTTCCACCTTTGCCTCTTTTATCCCCCTGTGTTACCTCTTGTCCCCTTCTGTCTCAGCTCGTCCCCCTGCTCTAGCCCTAGCCAGGTATAGGTGCCCCCAGTATAGGTATCCAGGCATAGGTTCCCCTAGTATAAGTAGCAAGCCATAGGTGGTGCCCCAGTATAGGTAGCCTGGTGTAGATGCCCCCAGTATAGGTAGCCTGGTATAGCTGGTGCCCCAGTATAGGCCAGCAAGATGCAGGTGTCACAGTATAGGTATTCAACTATAGGTGGTGCCCCGGTATAGGTAGCCTGGTATAGTTGCTCCCAGTATAGGTAGCCTGGTATGGGTGGTGCACCAGTATAGATTAGCCTGGTACAGGTGCCCCCAGTATAGGTACCCCCAGTATAGGCCAAGCTATAGGCACCCCAGTATAAGTAGCCAAGTATAGGTGGTGCCCTAGTATAGGTAGCCAGGTACAGGTGGTGCCCTCAGTAAAGGTATCCAAGTATAGGTAGTGCCCCAGTACAGGTAGCCAGTTATAGGTGGTTCCCCAGTATAGGTAGCTAGGTATAGGAGGTTCCAGCCCCAGTATAGGTAGCCAGGTATAGGTGGTGGACCAGTATAGGTAGTCTGTAGCCAGATAAAGGTGGTGCCCCAGTATAGAAAGTCCGCTGTAGCGAGCTCACTCATCTGCTCCCCACGTTCAAGCGTTGATGTCCCTCTTCTCTCAGTGCTGGCCTGCAGCCAGCACATGCGGCCCTTCCAGCACTTTGCAGGGGGCAGGGCCCCCAGAAGACCTGGGCCCCTCACTGCAGTGTCAGTTGTCCCCCCCTGATGGCTGCCCTGCTGGTCACCCTTCCTTGGACCAGTTTTGCTATGTATATCAACTACTTTGGATCCGGAACACCACACACAACCTACCATTTTAGAGATGTGGTGACTCTGTTTGGCCATCATAGTTTGGCCCTGGTCAGAGTCACTTGCTGCCTAATATATCCCATCCCTTACCATAGGAACAAAAGAATCAATGTTATTCACTTCACCTACAGGTGGTTTAGGGTTGTGGCTAGGGTTGTGGCTAATTAGTACACATTTAGGCCAATGGTCACAATGAACATCTCTGACTCACTGGGGGAAATGTAATTAGCCAGGGTTGAAATTTTTGACGTAACCTATCTTCCCTACCGCTGAAGATACTGTGCCCAATGGATGTAATATATTTTGACCAGGAGATCAGCAACACCATGAACACGTACTTAAATAGCTATTTATTGAATAAAAGAGAGAGCAGCAGCCATCAACAGCGACAGAAGCTGTTTCGGAAGTATATTTCTTCTGTAAGCTGTGTAGGCTCTCTCTGAATAATACATACACCATCAGCATGTATATACACTCTGTAACAGGCCACATGGACCAATGAAAACACATAAAAAATTATATGAATCACATAGCAGGGCATAATAGACGGACCTGATGGAGTACAGGATTGTATAACCCCAACCGTTATATCCCTACAGCCAACGGTTTAATGTTGTAGCTAATTGGTACACATTTGGGCCAATGGTCACAATGAAAATCTCTGATTCACTGGGGGAAATGGAATTAGCCAGGGTTGACATTTTTAATGTAGTCCATCTTCCCTACCACTGTAGACATTGTACACAATAGATGTAATCATATATTTTGACCAGTACACCAGTGTTTACAAATGCACACAGATGTAGGGCTTGATTCACAAAGCGGTGCTAACCCAGTTAGAGACTTTAGGCGTGATAACCATTGCACCATGCTGGTGAAAAGCCAGTTTAGGCATGATAAGTTTAGGCGTGATAAGTTTAGGCGTGATAAGTTTAGATAAGTTTAGATCGCGCGCAAAGTCCCGCACGCAAAGCAGCGCCATTAAACTCTATGCGAAGTGCAGGGAGCACAGAGCTGGTGTATAAATGTATGAAATTTAATGGTATCAAAATTCTAAGTTACAAATTCAAAAAGCCCAAATAGCCCACAGACAGACAGCAATCAGACAATATATACCCTCCCATAAAAACAACTGGAACTACTGACTGCCGGCAACAGCATAGAACCTGGAATGCACTCCTTTTAAGTCCTAGCATGCATGCGATGCTTAATCTTCAGGCCCACAGTAAGCTTGTTTCCAGAAAAACAACCACCAGTAACCAGGCAGGAATTACAGATGTAATGGCCTCAACCCGTGTGTATATTTTCCAATACACGCCTCTATACCAATGTATATACGCTTCTCATTACTGCCACTCATTAGTGTCAAACCTCAACCCCCATTTTTCCGTCAGCATGGCCGCTCGTTTTGCCCTTAAGATTGTATGGCGGCGGCCAGGTGAATACAAACAAAGATGGATCTTTCTCACCACTCCACGGCTGTCATGGCGGAACCGTACATCACCTCTACTTTCATTGCGTACAGCGTTGCAGAAGGAGGGGGGAGGAAGAGATGCGGAGGCACGGGTGAGCCGACCGTAGTCCACTTCCGGGATGCGTGGGCGTATTACGTTACGCGTTTCGTCACGACACTTAGAATTTTGATACCATTAAATTTCATACATTTATACACCAGCTCTGTGCTCCCTATACTTTCAATATTTTGATATCCTTATTTTTATGGGTGAGACAAGCCTATTTGGGTTGATATCCCGTACCCTTGTGTCAATTAATGTCTATGCGAAGTGCACCAGACTTTGCTAGCGCAAAACTTTTGATCAGCTGTGCACTGCGGTGCTAACCCAGTTGGTGCTATAGTTATCACACCTAAACTTATCACACCTAAACTTATCACTCCTAAACTTATCATGCCTAAACTTATCACACCTAAACTTATCACTCCTAAACTTATCATGCCTAAACTTAATAATAATAATTAACAATAATTCCTTTTTTTGTATAGCGCCTTTTGTCCTGTCGGACTCAAAGTGCTTGCGACTCGAGGCAGCCACAAGAGCGCACTCAGTAGGCAGTAGCAGTGTTAGGGAGACTTGCCCAATGAACTCCTTACTGAATACTGTAGGTGCTGGCTTACTGAGTAGGAAGAGCCTAAACTGAGTTTAGGCGTGATAAAGGGCTTTTTTACCAGCGTGCTAACTGTTAGCACCGCTTTGTGAATCAAGCCCGTAGAGTGCATGGAGAAGCTTTATAAGGCAGGATTATTATCATTTAGCATTTATATAGCGCCGACATTTTCCGCAGCTCTGTACATATATATTGCCTTGTTACTTAACTGTCCCTCAGGGGGGCTCACAATCTAATCCCCACCATAGTCATATGTTGATGTATGTATTGTGAAGTGCATGTATCAAATTCTAGGGTCAATTTTAGGGGAAGGCAATTAACTTATCTTTATGTTTTTGGGATGTGGTAGGAAACCAGGGTGTCTGGAGGAAACCCATACAGAGACAGGGAAAACTTACAAACTCAGGGCAGATAGTGCCCTGGCTGGGATTCAAACCGGGACCTAGCGCTGCAAGGTGAGAGTGCTGCCCACTACGCCACCACGCTGCCCACTATGCCACTGTGCTGCCCACTATGCCACCATGCTGCCCACTATGCCACTGTGCTGTCCACTATGCCACCATGCTGCCCAGGATGGCTCCATACTTGAACTGCCAGGTCCTCCCCTGCGCAGTCCTGTAAGCCGGAATTGGCGTATTCAGAACTCTTTGCTGTTCCAACAGGTTTACTCAGGGCAATTGCTGTACCCAACACAGCAGTCCCCTGTTGCACACATCCTGCCGTCCCCCCCCCCCCCCGTCCCCCCCCCCCCAGTGTACACACTCTTGGACTCCACTATGGCTATGCTCACTATAGTAACCATCTTCAATGCTTATATAACTGTCTTGGGGAAAAAGATGATTGCTGCCTGGGCTGTTCAGATGCCATCTTATGTACATTAGCAGCATTAAACAAATGTATCTGATCTGGCAGCTTGTTTAAATGAAAAATAGCATTTACAAAAGAGTAGTATTACGTCTAGGGGCAATTTGTTAAGTCTGCGGATGGCCTGTGACACACAGAAGATGATTTTCATTCTCCTCCTCTGGGGCATTGAAAAATACTTCCCATACAAGGAGTTTGGCACAGGCCCAGGCTGTCCAGAACAGTAGAACAGCACTGCCCTTCTGCAGAGTGATGGAAGGGGAAAGACACTGAAGAAACATAGAGATACTGGCACAGGGGCATCCAGAAGCTACAGAGAGACGCATCAGCACCCGGAACTCAGCAAGAGAAAACTAGAATGTGTAAGAATTGTATGTGAGGGAAAGCAGATAGTCTAGTAGTGTGATAAAACTGACAATAAGCACAGGAGGAATAACCTGACAATAAGCACATACCAGTAACCTGAGTGACGGCAGTGATAAAATGGGAGCCTGGAATATAGCCTGATAAACACCTATCAAGAGGAGCTGAGAGGAGTGCGAAGCCAGGGAGGGGAGGGCTGCTTTTATTCCAGCTGTTAGAGAAGAGGCAGCTGGAGCTGAAGTAGGAGGAAGCAATAGGATCACAGCACAGAGAGCAGCATTACCAAGGATTAAGGAGCAAGTCAAGTTGTTGCATCTGGCAGGAACTTTCTCCTCAGCCTCAGGGACCGGGAATCAACGTCCTGACACAGAATGAGCTCCTCCAGCGCGTTCCCTAATGGATTCCTAAGACTATTCCTGTGTCTCGGAAGAACCTAGGAGCCCTATCCAGAAACTCCAATGCAAGGTGAGGGCATAATAGTGTCATTACTTGGAATAGCTTGTACAGCTTTTATCACATGACCTCTAATACAAGGCTACATGTGCTGATTTCACTTTATCATTTCTCACTATGGCAGTAAAAACATAGTAATGATGAAAAGTGCCATATTTGGACATGTGGAGCTACTCATAGATAGCATTATGCGAATGAGGAAAAAAAGGGCGCACAGAGCAAAGTGCATAGAAGGAAGACACCATAGGGTGCAATGATAAAAGCCACGATTAGCGGCAATAGAGGGAAATTTGGGTGCACAGAGGCGCCGATAAAATGCGGCAATAGATGCGATTTTGGGCACCTGGAAATTGTGACTATAAATAACAGGTGCCCAAAATTCTATCTATTGATGGTGATCACGGCTTTGTGGTGTGTATGTGTGTGTGTGTGTGTGTGTATATAGTGTGTGTGTGTGTGTGTGTGTGTGTGTGTGTGTGTGTTAATGTTTAGGTGCCATGAGGGAGATTTTTAGGTTTAGGCACCACCAGCGGGGTATTACCGTTAGGCACCACCGGGGGGTATTAGGGTTAGGCACTACCAGGGGTTGTATTGGTGTTAATGGCCCGTACTCACGGGCTGCAGAAGTGGCCTGTCGCCAGCACACGTGAGCGTGCTAGCGACAGGCCGGCGACAGCTTCTCTCCAGGTCCCTCCGCGTACACACGCGGAAGAGGGACCAGCGGCGAGACGGAAGCTGTCGCCGACGTTCCTCCTCCCCCCGCCGGAAGCTTCATTCACCTCTATGGAGGTTGCTGTCGCTAGTCCGCGTACTCACGCGGACTAGCGACAGTTGCGGCGGAGGTGCGGCGGCGACTGTTGCCATGCGATTGAAACTTTCAATCGCATGGCGACATGAGCGGCGGGCGACAGTTCGGGGTGCGCGCGCGTGCGACGGCCCATACTCACGGGCGACCTGTCGCCGCAACACGCGCGCACCGCGTGTTGAGGCGACAAAAGTCCCTCGTGAGTATGGGCCATTAGGCACCACCAGGGCGGTATTAGGTTTAAGCATCGGTAGAGGGAGAGTTCAGTGTAAGACTAAGGTTAGGTTAGGTCATAGTAAAATATCAGTAAACAAAATCAATATTTTACTATCAGAAGAAAGTAGTATAATATCTGTTAATTTACCGATATTCTACTAGCGGCAATCCCCGCGCCCTTTTTTCCAGGCGCCTTTATTACATGTATGCAGCATTATACCCACTCATTATCAAATCATAAATATTCAGCATAGCCTTCAGCTCTCTGCAGTGTACATGAAATATAATCACATCACTCACTGCACCAAAGGAGCTGACAATCCAATGCTCACTACTAATGATGATTACAACAAACTAATGAATCAGAATCAGTTTTATTTCGCCAAGTACAGCAAGAGCCATAATCGGAATTATTTGTGGTACACATGGCATAGACAGAGTGAAGACATAGTAAAGATTGCGCAACCCTACAAAAAATTGTAGAAGATCAACCAGACTCAATATATTATTTACATAGGGCCTCACACAATATTAATCTGTTTTATTTTTACAGTGCTTATATCTTCCCCAGCTCTTTATAAAGTCCATAGTCATGTCTTGTAGCCCAAGATAGTGCAGTGAGATTGCTGAGTGTATGGTCAGAGGAATGTCCCTGCCTTGTAGAATGTAATTCTGATGGGGTAAGGCAAGACTCCCATCCTGTGTCAAGTTCTTGTGATTTATCTAGTGCTCCTAATCTACATACCTTACTAATATATTATATAGTTTGGAGCTTAATAAAAAAAAATTGATAATAATGTCACAACCATTTAGGCACTGACACAGAACCCTGATCCATTTTTATGGTATATTACATGGTTATAAATGCAAACTGGTTATAAACTGGCTATTGGCTGGCTACACTTCATGAAGGTTTCTCCATCTTCTGAAGCTCCCAGGTGCTGCACGTCACAGTCCAGAATCCAGACTCAATCCATTCTGGCGTAGGGATCACCATAGCAGCTACAATGAGGCAACCCCTAGCCAAGGGGGGCCCGGTGGTCTCTGCAGGCAATAAAGGGGTCCACAGTGAGCCTCATGAACACCCGCAGTGGGCCTCCCTGAATTGCAGAGTATTAGAACTGAGCACTAGAGAGAAACAACATACCTCTTAGGGCTCCACCGACAAGCTACATGAGGACGAATTTGGCTTGAGGACTAATCTGGCTACCTATGCTTGGGGGGGGGGTTACCTATACTTGTGGGCTAATCTGGCTACCTATACTCTGGGGGCTGCCTACACTTGGGGAGCTAACTACTGTATACTTGTAGAGCTAATCTAGGTACCTTTTACTTGGGATGCCATCTATACTGGAGGGGGGGGGGGCTAATCTGGCTATCTATACTGGGGACCTCTCTGGCTTCCCATACTTGGGGTACCTCTAGCTACTCTGGCTACCTATTCTGTGTGCTACCTAATACTGCTGGTTATCTCTAGCTCCCTATACTGGGGCACAAAGGTACCATAAAATTCTGTGGGGGGCCAAACCAAAATTTTGCTATGGGGCCCCATTATTTCTAGCTACGCCCCTGCTTTTACAATTCCAATTGTAAAAAGCCCCTGCTTTTTACAATTTACAAGAGATTAGGAAATGGTTTTATAGAAATAGGAAATATGCGTGATTGTTGTGCCTGATATTCATAGACGTCTCCAGATATCAGAAATTATAAGCTCTGTGTCATCACCTGTATGGTGTTTATCAACCTCATTGCGCCCCTTGTTCCATTTCCCTCTCAGTGGGGATGATTCATGAAACCCCCGTGCACTGCTTGTGCACAATTTTACTGGGTTTTCACTAAATAAAATGGTAAAACCTTCAACCTTTACCCTGAGTGACCTTTGCAGGGAGTCACAATATTCTTCTTTGAAGGGTGCTGGACCTGGGATTTGGGCAGCAGGAAGGGGTGTGGTTTTGCAGAGCTGGCAGCTGTAACATAGTTACGTGTCCCTGCAGGTGTTTCTGCCTCCTCCTAAAGTGACCCCCATCTGTTCTGCTCTCAGCATCATAGTCGCACAGAGAGCAGAGCAGACCGCAGAAAAGGGTTGCTTGAGGAGGCAGTGATGGTGCTTCCATAGCGGCAAACTCGGCAATTGTCCATGGCCCCCCGAGCCAGCAGATACAAAGTATATAGAGGTCCCTGAAGAGTATTTGGCAGAGGAGCAAACTCACCTGTCCGCTCATCCATCAGTTTGTGGGCTCCTCGTCTTCATCCCTGCTGGCCGAAGGTAAAATGAATGTCATCCCATCCGCCTCTTTCCCTCCCCACAGCTGGCACTAGTTTTACCTTCTGAGTCGGCAGACGCCTCCTCTATGACAGTCCCCGGTGCCCCCTCGCTAATAGAACAGCAGCAACTCCCAGCGCCACAGTGAAGAAGAAACAGGAGAGCGGCTCCCATAGCGGTCATATACATACATCCTCACAATTTTGCCTCAGGCAGCAAAAAGTCTAGAAACGGCCCTGTAAGGAGGTCCTATGCCATTATGGCCCAGGGCCCCATAAAGCCTAGATCCAGCCTTGCACAGAGAAAGAGAATGACAGAGGGGCATGTAAGATACAGCAGATCCCCTTCCAGCTCTGCATAGAGAAAGGGGGCACATTAGTTGGGGACACATGAGTCAGTAGTTCATAGCAAGAACTGCTAAAATAGCAGCAAAATACTGATTATGTGGTTATAGTGCAGTAATCCAGGTTGTCCAGGATTTAGTAGAAAACACTGGGGTTGATTCACTAAACAACTGTAAGGATTCTTTCACACCTCCTGAGTTGCATGGCATCGGGGGACTCTCCCCCTCCGCAACTCCTGCCGCAGCTCACCGTGAGGGCAATGTAAGTCTGCATAGACTTACACACTATGGTGACATGGTGCGATGGAAGTAGCAAAATCAACGCAAAGCCACTGCAAACTATGCAATGCATTGCAGCATGATCCCTGCCTACTGCACCGATTATACAGTAATGCAGGTCTATGGTGACGCATGGTAAGTGTAAAAGCCCGATCACAGTAGTGGGTCAGCAGATCAGTGAAACTTTTGTGCAGAAGTGAAAGAGTGTGCGGAGGTGGCCTATTGAAATCTACTTCCTAGCAGAGATTAGAGGCTGCAAACAGGACGTGGATTTCAATAGCCTTCTTCCAAAACAGATTAATAACGTAAAGGTTCATACACACGTTAGATTAAAGTATGCCTCCTCCTCTTGTCCACTTATTCTCTCCCATCCATACAGTACCTTTATGTCAAATCCCAAATTTCCAGTCCAGACACAGGCCCAGATTTTCAGAGTTTGTCACCAGAAAGGCCCTTAGCTTTCTGTACTAACCAGCTCGGCCCCATATTCTTCTCTGCTTGAAGAAAGTAAACCTGTGTTCATTTCCAAATAACACTCTACTATATGAAGACAACGTTATAAGAGAGTTTGGTGTAATTCAATACAGTGCAGAATAATTATGATTTTGTAACGATTGGTGTCAGCACACAGAGAGAATCTGATTGTTGATGATCTGCAAAATCATCAACAATACAGATGTATACTCGATTATGGATGATCTGCAGAATCACCAATAATACAAGTATGACTAACCTCTGGACACCTAATGAGTTTAATGTATTAGATGAACTGGAGGCTATCGCCCGAGGAGCGGGAGATATAAAAAATCTCTTGATAGTAAGGACCTGGTAACCAGAGACAACAGTATTAGATGGTGAACTGTACTGCAGCCAGAGGGAGGGACCACTGGCTGCTAACAGGCCGGACTCTCTGATGAGCGGGAGTCCTGGTTGCAGCTGACACATGATGGAATGGTGTCACTGCTAATACTGATAGACTGAGCACTTAGGGAGAGTGACAGCTAGGATAGTCAGGCAGGCCAGGTCGGCAACACACGAGCAGATGAGGTACAGAGACAGAAGACTGATTCGGTAACCGGTACAGGCAGGGTCTAGCAACAGGTAGGCAGATATGCAGAGGTACTGAATCAGAAAGCAAGAGAAAGGTCGACAGAGCAAATAGTCATAACATATAAATATAACAGAGTCCTAGACTGGGGTGTGAGCTCCTTGATCTCGACACCCGGGAATTAGTCTAGAGTAACACAGTAATGACACAGAGTCCCTAAGCTTGGGTGTGAGGTCGTGGGTTACAACACCCTGGAACTGGTCTAAAGTATGACACAGCAATGACACAGTATCCCTAAGCTTGGGTGTGAGGTCCGTAGTCTCAACACCCTGGAACTGGTCTAAAGTATAACACAGCAATGACACAGTATCCCTAAGCTTGGGTGTGAGGTCCGTGGTCTCAACACCCTGGAACTGGTCTAAGGTATAACACAGCAATGACACAGTATCCCTAAGTTTGGATGTGAGGTCCGTGGTCTCAACACCCTGGAACTGGTCTAAAGTATAACACAGCAATGACACAGTATCCCTAAGCTTGGGTGTGAGGTCCGTGGTCTCAACACCCTGGAACTGGTCTAACATATAACACAAACGTATTCTGGCTAAGCGTGAATTCCCAGGTCCTTCTGGTTCTAACACGCTGTGGGATCTGACTGGTCTGAGTGCTCACACGTAAGTATTCGCAACGGCAGACAACCAGCAACTGACAGGCAAGAAGTATATATAGAGCAGCGCTCCTCAGCGCCGCCCAGCCCCACTTAGCCAATCACCTACTACGCTGAGATCAGCTGATCGTCCTGATCAGCTGATCCATCTCCTATTGGCATAAAGGTCCTGCCTCCTAGCGCTCATGCGTAGCTCTCCATCTGTGTGCACTACTAGGCTCAGACACACCAGACGCATGCTGCTGTGCGGAAACCGCCGGCCTGGACGCGGAGACAGTCGCCCCGCTGCCAGACCGCGCGGCGGTGTCTCCGCAATCCATTACAGATTTGTTTTACTTTGTATTGTTCTACAAGCTGAGTGGATGGGGAAGAGCTATTTAAAAGAACACTGTAATGAGAGGGATGTGAAGCCTGCCTTTTTTTAAACTATGCCAATTTCCAGGCTGCCCTGCTGATACTATAGGTGTATACACACATCCAATCTTGATTTGCCACTTCCATGTAGTGTGAGAGCTTATTTACACAATCTGTTTATTGTTTTCAAAATCTGTTGGCCCTCATACTACATGGAAGTAGTAGAATTGGCCAATACTTACAGCCACACAAATATGAACATCAAGTGATCTGACACTTCCTTACCACAAGATATTTCCTTTTAAAAACCACAGCAATTTTCACATCACATTAATTTGCCAATAACTTTATCGCTATCACACCAAACGGATCTATATGGGGGAGGGGGGTACTTTTTGCTAAGAATTATTTTATTTTATATGCACTTTACAAAGAATAAGAACAAAATTCATTATTTCTCAGTTTTCAGCCAATATAGTTTAAAAATAAAAAGTTCTACTGTAGACAAAACCCACATATTTTATTTGCCCATTTGTCCCAATTATTACGACATTTAAATTATGTCAGTAATACAAGGTATGGCAACAATATTTTATTTGGAAATAAAGGTGTATTTATTTCTGCTTTGTGTTTCTGTATACTATGTCAATAATTACAAGTCCTTATTTGCAAAAATAATAGTATAATACCCTCAAGATATACATATTAACCACTTTACCCCTCGCGGTATGGATTTCTCCGTCCCTTTTTCCATCCTTATAAAACCAAGGGACGGAGAAATCCGTACCTCCCATGCTACTGCCGCTGTCCGCACTCCCGCCGCTCGTGCATGCGCTCCCGCCACTCGTGCCCGCCGCCGCCCACTTGCTCGGAGAACAATGAACAGGAAAATCCATTTTCGTTCATTGATCTAAGCCCCCGAAATGATCTGCTGCTTCTATGAGAAACAGCGCGATCATTGTGATTTTCCCAGTCTCATAGTGCTATCTGTAAGCGTCCTTCCGGACATTTACGGGTTGCATGAACAAAAACTCACTGTGGCCATCTTGTGGCCAAATAGTAAAACTACACCCTAAAGCATTTTACATATACAAATACATTAGTTTTACACAGTAAATTTACTCATTACCTCCCACGCTCCCCAATTATTATTTTTTTTGTAATAAAAAAAAAAATACAATAAAAAAACCAAAACATAAATAGTTACCTTAGGGACTGAACTTTTTAAATATTTATGTCAAGAGGGTATAACACTGTTACTTTATAAACTATGGGCTTGTAATTAGGGATGGATGCAAAACTGAAAAAAATGCACCTTTATTTCCAAATAAATTATTGGCGCCAAACATTGCGATAGGGACATAATTTAAACGGTTTTATAACCGGGACAAATGGGCAAATACATTTCATGGGTTTTAATTACAGTATCATGCATTATTTAAAAACTATAATGGCCGAAAACTGAAAAATAATGATTTTTTCCCACATTTTTTCCTATTTTTCTATTAAAACACATTTAGAATAAAATCATTTTTGGCATAATGTCCCACCTAAAGAAAGCCTAATTGGTGGTGAAAAAAACAAGATATAGTTCATTTCATTGCGATAAGTAATAATAAAGTTATAGACGAATGAATGGAAGGAGCGCTGAAAAATGAAAATTGCTCTGGTGTTTCAGGGGTAAAACCCCTCAGTGGTGAAGTGGTTAAAAAGCTGAGTCCCCAAGGTAACTATTTAAGATATTTTTAAATGCTGTCAATTAGTGTTTAATGGTGGTAAATATGGGTGAGTGGGGAATAATTGGATACTAAATAATGGGTGATTTATTTTTATTTTATGTAATATAGTGTATGTTTACTCTTCGGCCACTAGATGTCCACACACTTTATTCCTGTGCACTGTGAACAGTGTGTGTTTTTTACTTTTACGTTGTGAATAAACACAGGCATTTCGCTGATGCCGGTGTTTATTCATTACGGACACTTTGATCGGCTTTTCTCATTTTCCCATTCACCGATCATGGACCAGCAGGATGGCAACAGAGGTGAACGGGTGCGTGCCCACGATTGCGTGTGGCAGAAGTAAATAAACAAAGATGTATATCTACACCACTGAGCCGGAGATGAAGTTCACAAGGGTGTAGATATGCATGACAGAGGTAGGGAAGTGGTTGTCAGGACATATTGCCCATACCCTTGTTTCAGGTGTGTGATTCAGACACTACAGCAACCAAAAGGATCAGCGGATAGCCAGAGAATTTTGATTATTTAAAAGTAAATAATATGACAGCCTTCACATCCCTCTGACTACAGGGTCACTTAAAAAGACAACTGAGGTGACATGTGACATGATGAGATAGACATGTGTATGTATAGTGCCAACTAGGCTGTGTTCCTTTTATTATTTCTCTGCCTGAAAAAGTTAAACATCATGTATGCAAGTGATAGTTTCTGTCCGGGTCGGACTGGGTCAGACTATAGCATAACCCTCACTGATAAGTAATTACAGCCATAAATTACTTTCCTGTCATTAAATGGCTTATGAGAGCAGGAAAGAGAAAAAAAGGGTCAATAATTCGTAGATTTGAGCTCTGACATACTTAAATGAAGGTGTTATTAAGCAGAAACAATGAAACAGTAAAAACTTAAAAACTAGATTTCAATATAAAATAAAACTGTCATTTTTAGGAGAAGGAGGATAGATACAATTGTTTTTCTCATCAGTTTATTTTCACCTCGGATGTCCTTTAACTCTTTTGGCCCATACCCTATTACCTTTTCCCCTGAATTTTCTCCAAGGAGATATTTTTAAATGTTACCAATAAAAAAAACTTTTATCCACACAATCAAAAAATTACTAAAAGTATGTTTGATATTACCGTACTTTTTGACTTACTTTTTCAGTTACTAAGAGTTAAAAAGTAATTTTTTTAGACAAACTTATCTCCTGGGAGAAAACTCCATTCCATCCTGTAATAGGCTACTGGCACCAGTGGCATTTCATGCACCCAAATGGGGCTGTTGGTTGAGGAATCCACTATTATTGCCATCTGGTGGTCATTGGCAGGCTGTGACATTAGCTTAGTAAGAGGCTACGAGCTACTTTTCCAAGGATCTCAATGGGTGTGAGCCGTATAGGCAGGCACGCTGTCTATGGTGGATGGTTTACAGATTATTCCTGATTGTTACTTCAGTTCACTATTTTTATTTTTGTATTTCCCTCTAAATGTTGCACTGTGACAGCAGAAACTCAACTAGCTAGAATTACTCCATGCGCTGTTGCAATTTGTGGCTATGACCAAAGAGGATCTTCCAAACATAACTGGAAATAAAGTGACTCTGGCAGTTGCAGTTTGTTTATCTCATGTTAACAAAGCTGCCAATTATAGTTGCTGGCTATGATTGTAATATTATTAGTATTATTTATTTAGTATTTATAGCACTGGAATCTTTTGCAGCACTCTACAGAGTATATTGTTTTGTCAGTAACTGTCCCTCAGAGGGGCTCACAATCTAATCCCTGCCACTGATATATGTCCCTATATCTAAGGCCAATTTGAAGGAAACCAATTAACTTATCTGTATATATTTGGAATGAGAACAGAAAAGAGAGTGCCTGGAGGAAACCCACACAAACAAAGGGAAACAATACAAACTCCATGCAGATAGTGTCCTGGTCCAGATTTAAACCCAGGGCCCAGTGCGGCAAGGCGAAACTACCATCCACTAAGCTCCTGTGCATTTACAGTATATAGCACTGTTTTCCACCACAGCCCTTTACAGAGTATATAGGCATGTCACTAACTGTCATTCAAAGAGGCTCACAATCAAATCCCTTCCAGCCCTTTTATAGTGTCTCTAACAATCCAAAGCCATTCTCGGGTAACTCAATAATCTTACCAGTATGTTTCCAGGATTTGGGAGGAAACTGGTGTATCCACAGGAAGCCTACACAAACCTGGGGATAACATACAAACTCCATGCAGATGGTATTATGAAATTGGAACCCTAGCACTGTAAGGCCATGTTGCCTAGGAGGAAAATTCTGATTGCTGTGGTCAGCTACAAGTGAAGTGATATGGGCCTGATCTGGGGACCATCCAAACCTAGGTGAATAAATAGAGAGGAATAATAGGGTTGGTCAATTAAGATACAAATGATCTTTTCCAAAATGTGCTTGTGATGTCACAGGGAATATGGAATGTGCAGCATCTGTGTGGTCATGGAGGTGGATCTGAGGTCAAGGAGGTGACGCAGTAAAAGTGACAGCTACTGAATTTCAGTCCTTCATGTATTATGGTCACATTAAATAGGTTGATACTTTATCCAGACTGCTGGTTGCATAACTATCCTCGCAATATCAATCTGCAATAACTTCAGTGTGCTTTATGAGTATTGTCAAGTGTAACCTGGACTTAGTAATAAAAGCTTTTCTAGTGAGTTTCTAACTGGAAGTAAGAAAAAGTGCAGACCATGTCAGAAATGCTTCATCTTGGTTTGTCCAGACTTCTACCTGAAGTGACAGTGATCAAATAAACATGTCTATGTAAAAGGTTCAGGCAGGAAACACACTTGTCTTTCAGTTTTCTGCACGCGTTTTTCTGCGTACTTTTCCTGCACACTAAGTTTCTATTCAGAAAAACGCCCGCGTTTTTTTTCACAGCAGCTAATGTAATTGATACATAAAACTGACAAAATGTGCAGTCATGATGCAGAATTTTCTGCGCGCAAAAAACACATTAAGTGTGAACTAGCCCATTGATTAACATGAGTTCTCAGTTTTTCTGTGCAGAAAACAGTCAAATGTGTTCCCTGCCTCAAACTAAACAGAACTAGGCAGTGTTCCTACTCTTTTTAATTTTTAAAGGACACCTGAAGTGAGAGGGATATGGAGGCTGCCTTATGTATTTCCTTTTAACCACTTCGCCGCCCGGGTACAGTATATCTACGCTCCTTTGGACTTCAGTTCCCCGCCCGGAGCATAGATATATACGCACCCCTGCCGCTACAGCCGCTGCCGCCGCTGTCCACGCTCCCGCTCACACGTGCTTGCGCTCCCACACTTGTGCACACCGCCGCCTGCTTGCCCGGAGATCAATGAACGGGAAAAACCATTCCCGTTCGTTGATCTCTGCCCCCCAGCAATGATCGGCTGCTTCTATGAGAAGCAGCGCGATCATTGTGAAAAAAAAGTTTCCCAGCATCCCTGAACTTCCTGCAAGCGTACTTCCTACGCTTGCAGGACGCATTTACAAAAATTACTGTGACCATCTTGTGGCCAAAAAGTGAAGCTACACCCAAAAACATTTTTTTCATATACAAATACATTATTTTACAATATAAATTAACTCATTAACTCCCACACTCCTCAATTGTTACCATTTTTTTTTTTGTAATAAAAAAATAAATTAAAAAAAATTACAATAAAAAAAAAACATAAATAGTTACCTTAGGGACTGAAATCTTTAAATATTTATATCAAGAGGGTATAACACTGTTACTTTATAAATTATGGGCTTGTAATTGGGGATGGACGCAAAACTGAAAAAAATGCACCTTTATTTGCAAATAAAATATTGGCGCCAAACATTGTGATAGGGACATAATTTAAATGGTGTAATAACCAGGACAAATGGGCAAATAAGTTAATGGATTTTAATTACAGTAGCATGCATTATTTAAAAACTATAAATAATGATTTTTTTTCCAAATGTTTTCCTATTTTTCCATTAAAACACATTTAGAATAAAATAATTCTTGGCATAATATCCCGCCTAAAGAAAGCCTAATTGGTGGCGAAAAAAACAAGATATAGTTTATTTCATTGCGATAAGCAATGATAAAGTTATAGGCAAATGAATGTAAGGAACACTAAAAGGTGAAAATTGCTCGGATGCTGAAGGGGTAAAACCCCTCAGTTGTGAAGTGGTTAAACAATGCATATTGCCTGGCAGCCCCATTGAGCCTCTGCCTCTTATAACTTTAGCCATAGACCCTGAACAAGCATGCAGCAGATCAGAGGTATCCAATGAAAGTCTGACTACATTAGATTCATGCTTGTTTTAGGTGTGCAATACTGGGTACACACGATGCAATTTCCCCTTCTGAACGGCGTGTAATCTGACAGGAAGTTGCATCATGTGTACATGTCCTCTGATGTCCTGTGAAAAAAGCAGATCGGACATGATGGAAATAATTGTCCAATTCCCATCAATTGGACCGGAAACTGCATCGTGTGTATTCAGGATGAACAAGCGGCTTGGGCTTACTGCACAGGCATGGCTGTACTCAGACATGGGCAGTATGGCCGCAGGTGTTCACGGAGGGGAGCAATGCCACGGGAACATATCTGACAAGCTCTTGTCAGATATGTTCAGAGGGACCCTGCAGAGTAGTGGCGGGCTCCTGAATGGATTGGGAAGTCCCTGGACCAGCCAGAGGTTTCCCCTAACGTGGGTAAGTATGTAACTTTTTTTGGGGGGGGGTGGGGGGGGGTTGAGGGGGGGGGAGATTGGAGGTAAACTTACAGGTTTCCTTCAAGTAGGGAACCAATAACAAAAAGACAAGGATAAGAATTCTTGGAAATCCTGCGTACTAACCAGCGTAGTGTTGTCATGGTTGCAAACAAACACAAGTTATATTTCCAGTTTTATGACGTTTTATCTGGCTGAGGTCTCAGTTAAATGGCATTTTTCAGTGAGTTTTTTTCAGCTTGCCTAGCAGATATAAATACTATATAGATACAGTATATATAAAAAAGATGAGCATCTCTTCAAAGTGGAAAATCCGTTTAAGCTAAGGAACCATTCATGCTTACATACAGTGGCGTAGCTAAGGAGCTGTGGGCCCCAATGCAAGTTTTACATTGGGGCCCCCCAAACACTCTATACGTAACAATTGATATGGCACACCAAAACCTGCCAAAGGCAACTACAGTGTCAGAGGTGCAATAAGGGGATGGGGAACAGTGTGTTAACGATTACCACTATTCAAAATATCTATAGAAGTGATTATTATGAGCACAGGACCAATAGAAAGCTAATACTGTAGTTGAGGATGGGCCCTTTTGGGTCCCTCTGGACCAAGGGCCCCGATGTGGTCGCAACCTGTGCAACCCCCATTGCTACGCCCCTGCAGTGGCGTAGCTTTGGAGCTATGGGCCCCGGTGCGAGTTTTACATGGGGCCCCTCCCAGCACTCTATATATAACACTTGATACGGCGCAACAAAACCTGCCTTGGTCATACATAGTATTAGAGGTGCAAGAATCGGATGGGGAACAGTTTGTTAATGATTACTACGATTCAAAGCATCTATAGAGGTGATTATTACCACCACAGGACCAATAAACAGCTAATGCTTTGGTTGAGGAAGGGCCCCTCTGGCCCAAGGGCCCCGATGCGGTCGCTACCTCTGCAACCCCTATTGCTACGCCCCCTGCGCCCCTGCTTACATACAATGTACAGAGTGAAGGACATACAGTATTTCCTGCCCAGTTATAACAGAAGATATTACTTTGGGATGTGAACGTTCCCACAGATCATGAAAGAGCTACAGCTGGCCTTAGAGGCAGGGCCACCACCAGAAATTTTGGGGCCCCTCGCACATTATCAGGCTTGCCCCCCCCCCCTCCTCCCAGGGCCCACCCACTGGTTGCTGTGCCCACCCACTAGCTACTCGTCCCCATGTCCGTGCGCAAAGTGCGCTGCGGCGAAAAATGTGCATGGCTCCGACACTGAAGAAAGTGGCATGCACAGCATGGTGCGGCAAAAAGTGTCATGTTGTGGCCGGAGCCAAAAAACAGGTAGTCCCTGGTTAACAAATGAAATAGGGACTTTTAGGTCCATTTTTATCCTTTCTTCGTTCTCTTTTGTCTCCCTCTTTTCTTCCTGTGCCTCTTTTGTCCCCCTCTGTCTCACCTCAGTTTGTGCCTCTTGTGTCCCTCTGTGTGACCTCAGGTTCCCGTCTCATCTCTTTTCTCCTTGTGCCTCTTTTTTCCGCTTCTGTTCCCCCTGTGCCTCTTTTATCCCCCTGTGTTACCTCTTGTCCCCTTCTGTCTCAGCTCGTCCCCCTGCCCTAGCCAGGTATAGGTTCCCCCAGTATAAGTAGCCAGCTATAGGTAGTGCCCCAGTATAGGTAGCCTGGTGTAGATGCCCCCAGTATAAGTAGCCTGGTTATAGCTGGTGCCCCAGTATAGGCTAGCAAGATACAGGTGCCCCAGTATAGGCCAGCAAGATACAGGCGCTCCAGTAGAGGTATTCAACTATAGGTGGTGCCCTGGTATAGGTAGCCTGGTATAGTTGCCCCCAGTATAGGTAGCCAGGTATGGGTGGTGCACCAGTATAGGTTAGCCAGGTACCAGTATAGGTAGAAAGCTATAGCCGCCCCAGTATAAGTAGCCAAGTATAGGTGGTGCCCCAGTATAGATAGCCAGGTACAGGTGGTGCCCTCAGTAAAGGTAACCAAGTATAGGTGGTGCCCCAGTATAGGTAGCTAGGTATAGGTGGTTCCCGCACCAGTATAGGTAGCCAGGTATAGGTGATGGCCCAGTATAGGCGTCCTGTAGCCAGATATAGGTGGTGCCCCAGTATAGGTGATGGCCCAGTATAGGCGTCCTGTAGCCAGATATAGGTGGTGCCCCAGTATAGAAAGACCGCTGTAGCTGGCTCACTCATCTGCTCCCCACGTGCTGGAACGCGGTGTGCTGGTTAGTGAACCACAGGCCAGCAGCCTGCACATGCGGCCCTTCCAACGCTTTGTGGGGAGCCCAGGGCCCCCAGAAGCTCTGGGCCCCTCACTGCAGTGTCAGTGTCCGCCCCCCCCCCCCCCCCCCCCCTGATGGCTGCCCTGCTTAGAGGTCAGAACAGGTCATAGACAAGATTCTTAACACTGCTCACATATGAAAGTTGCAAATTTAATAATAGCTTGTTTATTTAATTATGACCTTTAACAGATGTTTCGAAAAATCCTCTGTGTTTTATAGGAGTGATGGTGACATAAATTTAGCTTGTATGAATAGTTCAGTGTCTCTCTCTCTCTCTCTCTCTCTCTCTCTCTCTCTCTCTCTCTCTCTCTCTCTCTCTATATATATATATATATATATATATATACACAGTATACAACTATTTCTGGTCTGTTCTGTATATTTGTGTTTCTGAGTACTTATCTCTCCAGCTGTTATTCAGCTTGGATTTATCGCATTATAAATCATAGTTCCTGGCAGAAAAAATAATTTGGAATTCTTGGCAGTGTCTCCCTTCCATTTAAAATGACAATTAGCCAGACTAGACCACTGTCTGTGAATGATGAGAGATGAGTGTTTTATTCCGGAGTTTTACTAAAGTTTCCAGCATAATTTCTCTTTTTTTTTTCCTTTATCTCTTTGCTACATTTTGGCAATTGCTCCCACCATCCCCAGCAAATCTGCTGATTAATTGTAGTGAGGCAGATTCCTTGCAATTAACAGTGGTGTGTAGCTTTGGAGCTCTGGGCCCAAGTGCAAGTTCTACATTTGGCCCCCTTAAAGGATACCCGAGGTGACATATGACATGAATGAGATAGGCATGTGTATGTACAGTGCCTAGCACACAAATAACTATGCTGTGTTCCTTTTTTTCTTTCTGTGCCTGAAAAAGTTAAACATCAGGTATGTAAGTGACAGACAGTAACAAAAAACTAAACAGTAATGTACATGTAAGTGACAGTTTCTGCCCAGGTCGGGACTGGGTCAGACTATAGCATAACCTTCACTTATAAGTAGTTACAGCCATAAAACACTTTCCTGTCAGTAAATGGCTTCTAAGAGCAGGAAAGAGATAAAAAGGGACAATAATTCATAGGTTTGAGCTCTAGCATACTTCAATGAAGGTGTAAGTGAGCAGAGACAATGGAACTTAAAAACTTAAAAACTAGATTTAAATATAAAATAAAATCATGGGATATCTTAAATTGTGTTTACAGTGGTTTGCAAGTTGAAGTTTTCCACATTTTGTCACATTACTGCTACAAACATGAATCAATTTTATTGGAATTCCACATGAAAGACCAACACAAAGTGGTGTACACGTGAGAAGTGGAAAGAAAATCATACATGATTCCAAACTTTTTTTAGTAACAAAAACAAAATGTCTGCAGGCCTCAGGTTCTGGTCAATATCACAAAGGTGAGTCACAGATAAAGGCAGGAGGTTCATCAAGCCTCCCATAGCATAATGTCCATACACACACAATCCAAATCTGGACTCGACCCTTTTTGAGCAAATCTTACATTTTTTATTGTCATTCCAAAAAGCACTGATACGGCAACAGACTTGAACATCCCACAAAGCACTGTTCAAGCGATCATTTAGAAATGGAAGGAGTATGGCACAACTGTAAACCTACCAAGAAAAGGCCATCCACCTAAACTCACAGGCCGAACAAGGAGAGCGCTGATCAGAAATGCAGTCAAAAGGCCCATGGTGACTCTGGACGAGCTGCAGAGATCTACAGCTCAGGTGGGAGACTCTGTCCATAGGACAACTATTAGTCATGCACTGTACAAAGTTGGCCTTTATAGAAGAGTGGCAAGAAGAAAGCCATTGTTAACAGAAAAGCATAAGAAGTCCCGTTTGCAGTTTGCCAGAAGCCATGTGGGGGACACAGCAACCATGTGGAAGAAGGTGCTCTGGTCAGATGAGACCAAAATTGAACTTTTTGGCCAAAATGCAAAACGCTATGTGTGGCGGAAAACTAACACTGCACATCACTCTGAACACACCATCCCCACTGTCAAATATGATGGTGGCAGCATCATATTTGACATATGTGCATCTCTTCAGCAGGGACAGGGAAGCTGGTCAGAGTAGATGGGAAGATGGGTGGAGCCATGCTCATTCACAGACGGGGGCGTAGCCTCACACTGCTCCACAAGCCCTTGTTGGCAAGGCTCGAGGAGTCCCAGCATTGGATCGGTGGATTCAAGAGGGACAAGGGAAGCCTCTGGATAGGCTTTCTTTGAAGTAAGTATCTACATGGAGCAGTTTTTTCCTTACAGGTACTTGACGTGTGACCTGCTTTTCTGCAGCTTACCTGTCTAATGCAGTATTCTCCTTCTTCCTGACCACAGATCATGTCTCTGATGTTTGGGAAACCCAGAGCTATCAATGCTGCTCATTTCCCCACTTCAAATGAACGCAGCCCGCATGCAGAGTGTAACCTGGTGCTGCTGGGGTGCAAAGGAGCTGGAAAATCAGGTAAGGTGATAACTTCTGTAAAGAGTAGTGAAATGGTTTCTAGAGCACACATTATCATATGCACATATCTAGAATGAGAGGTGGGCTTACCCTGTCACGCTGCACCATGGACAGCACAGCAGCTCTGTAGGAATGTTCCCATGCATTTTCACAAACATATGGGCCTGAGCCCACTGCTGCGTTTATAAAAATGCATTATGTAGGTAGAAAAAAGCTTTCTGGGATCGAGTCCCCTTCTTCAGGCATATTTCCAGAAATTAGCAGAAGTAAGAAACTGATGTAGGTAAATAGTAAGCATGAAGATTTTATCGTAATCATAATAAACGTAATCATGTTCGTGTTTACTATTTACTTACATCAGTGTTTTACTTCAGCTAATATCTGGAATTTATATTAGCTGAATGGATCATGGATCCTTCTTCATGGATCATGCCTGAAGAAGGGGACTAGATCCCAGAAAGCTTGCATAATTTACATTTATCACTTAGCCATTAAAAGGTATTACTTTTACAAGACTTTGCTTTTTTCTACCTTCATAATTTGTTTGGCTAACACGGTACAGAAACATTTTACTACTAAAAAAGCATTAAAATGCATGCGTTTTTCACGCGGTTTTCAAACACGGTTTAATGAGTTACAACGCATTGGGTCCATCCTCTTTTCTCAAAGCTAGGTCAATGATAGCAACCTGACAGCCATCTATAATAATATTCTGCGATTAAAGTGTAACTCCTGCCCACATTTTTTTTGGTTGCTTTAATAAAAGGACTGTAACCTAATTTCAGTCTTTATAGCCATAGCTTTCCCACTTGGTGGTAAACTCTTTCACTTCCTTTGCCTGTGACCCAAAGTTAAATCAATTCTAAAATTTTACTGCTCTCATGCAAGAGGATAAGGGCTTCTTTACTCCAAAAATATCTGCATCCTGAGGCATTGTATGTGATGCATGAAGCTGTGATTTTGAAGCTTGTGAATGTGAAGAGGTCTATACACTTATAAAATGCAGCAACCAGGTCTTTTCCATCAAAGCACTGCCCTCTACATCTCCTCTTCCTCACTCTTTCAGTCAACTCTGATATGTACTCTGCACGCCAGATGTCTCTGTCGATCACTGCTTCTCTCAGCTGTTGCCTTGGCACATTCATAGCCTCACATATGCTGTCTATCCATCTTAGCCTCTGTCGTCCTCAACTTCTTTTGCCCTCAATTTTTCCAAGTATCAAGGAGTTCTCTCAAGAATCCGGTCTTCTCCTTATGTGGCCAAATGTTTGAGCTTTAATAGTATCAACCCTTCTAGTGAACATTGTGGCCTAATTTCTTTAGGCTAGGTTTCCACTTGTGAGTTTCATATTAGATTTTTTTTCACATTAAAAATTCGCATTAGATTAGCAACATTTGGTAGTGCAGTCCAGCAGAAAGAAGGAGTAACTAGTGGTCGGCACTATGCACGGTAAACAGCCTGATATAAACTGGCAGGAGTTACATATAGTGAGGCTTTACAACTTACCAAGAATTTACCAAGAATTCACCCAGGAATTCAAACAGGATTCAACAGCTACAGGACTCTGCTGGAAACTACTACTCTGCATCCAGAACTGCCTCCAATGCTATTGCTAAAAGTGCCACTGCTGGATATATGTTGCACAGCCAAGTAGACTGCTTCTTTATTTAGACAGGTTTGCTTGCGCTAACTGCATACTCATATAAACTGTTTAGTGGTTGGAAATTTCCTGGTTATAATCAGAGACCCTTACCGTGTTTACTGCACTTTTTCTTATGTTCTGCAAACATCTACAAGTTGCATTGCAATATGCATCCTCCCAGTGTACCACACTCCATATTAATTTCACCTGCTCTGCTTTCCTCACCTTACTCAGCTCTCCTGAAATCTCTCTCTCCAACCAGCAGCTCAAAAACCTAACAAACTTTTAAATCCCATTCACATTTGCTTACTCTCTCCCTCCTGCTTTTACTTGCAGCTGGTGATATATCACCTAACCCTGGGCCACAGCTTGCTGACGGACAAGCATCCCCTGCTCGACTGCTTCACACACTTTACAGTCCTCTGTCCACAAATAACATAAACATCCATCCTCGCCCCAACCTTATTTCCATCCATCCCACCCACAAACACATGCTCCCCTACCCTGCGGGCTCTGGAATGCCAGATCCGTCCACAATAAACTTACAGCGTTCCACGACCTCTTCCTCTCCAAATCCTTCACCATCCTTGCACTCACTGAGACATGGTTCACCCCCTCTGACTCTGCCGCAGGGGCTGCCCTCACTTACGGTGGCCTTCACCTCAGTCACACCCCCAGACCAGACAACAGGACCAGGGGAGGGGTGGGTCTGCTTTTCTCCCCATCTTGCACCTTCCATGTCCTCACCCCACCTACCTCCCTACAATTCACATAATTCGAGGCCCACACCATACGCCTCTACCACCCCCTCCCTGCCATTGTCCCTGCTTAAACCTCCCCCCCACCATCCGTTTCCTCCCTCTCTGACACAGATTTAGCCACCCACTTCACCAACAAAATTGTCTCCATCCGTCAGGAAATATCCCATCTTTAATCTTCACCTCCCACCCCCTCCCAACCAGCTCCTCCTCCACCCTATCCTCCCCTCACCTCTTTCACTCCTACTACCACTGAGGAAGTCAACCACCTACTGCAGACTTCCCATACCACTACTTCCCCCCTTGACCCCATCCCTTCTGATGTACTCCAGCCTCACTTCACGGAATTGACCCCAGTCCTCACTACCCTGTTTAACCTCTCCCTATCCACAGGCACCTTCCCCTCAGACTTCAAGCAGGCCACTGTACTACCCCTGCTCAATAAACCCTCCCTCAACCCCTCGCTAGCCTCCAACTACCGCCCTATCTTCCTCCTCCCCTTTGCCTCAAAACTCCTTGAGTGTCTGGTTCACAAACGCCTGATCCAGTACCTTAATGCCAACTCACTGCTAGACCCACTGCAATCTGGATTTAGGCCTGCCCACTCAAGCGAAACTGCTCTCACCAAAGTGGTCAATGACCTTGCCTTAGCTAAAGCTGAAGGTAAATACTCCATTCTCCTCCTCCTTTACCTTTCAGCAGCTTATTAACACAGTAGATTATCCCCTACTCCTCCATTCCCTCCAGTCCATGGCATTCACGATCTCGCCTTGACCTGTCTTTCATCCTACCTCTCCAACCGCTCCTTCACGACCTCCTTCAATGAGTCCTCGTCCACCCCCAACCACCTTTCGGTGGGAGTCCCCCAAGGCTCGGTCCTTGGCCCCCTACTCTTCTCCCTATACACATCCTCCATTGGCAAGGCTATCTCCTCCATGGGTTTTAACTATCATCTCATCTGTATGTAGATGACACCCAGATCTACCTCCACACCCCTGACATATCCACCACTACCATGGACAAGGTCTCCTCCTGCCTATCAGCCATCTCCTCCTGGTCCTGGATGTCCGCTAGGTTCCTGAAACTAAATCTAGACAAAACGGAATTTATGATCTTCCCACCCCGGCCATCGATGAACCTCCCAGATGTGCATGTCACTGCCACACTACCATTCGCCCTCCTTGAATCCCTCCACTGGCTTCCTATCCAGTCTAGAATAAGATTCAAGATACCGTGTCTGACCTACAAATCTGTCCACAAAACCTGTCTAACCTACATTTCTGATCTTACTCAGAGGTACACACCTAGCCGTTCACTCTGTTCTTCCAATGAACTTTGCCTGACTGCCCCCCGCATCACCCAGTCCCATGCATACCTCGAGGACTTCTCAAGAGCTGCTCCTACACTATGAAACTCCCTACCTCCACCCATTAGGGCAGCCCCCTCCTTCAACATCTTCAAGAAGGCCCTCAAAACTCACCTTTTCACTCTGGCCTACTACCCCTCACAAGTGCTCTAAACCCACAGCTGAACTCTGGTCCCCTACCTTTCGTGTCCCTACCTCTCCCTCTAGATTGTAAGCCTTTGGGCAAGGTCCTGCTCCTTTTGTGTCCTACCTGATCCAGCACCTCCATTACTGTGAACCCATGCTATGCATTTGAGTGAACCTAACTTGCCTAATCTCCATGCTCCCATCTAGTGACTGACTAAGCATTACCTGGTACTCATACTGTGCTGCATGATCTGGTCTTTCTTGTATTCATGTATTGTCATATTACTGTATGTCACCCCTAAATATTGTCTGTAACCTAAACTAATGTCCAGCGCTGCGTAATATGTTGGCGCTTTATAAATACAATAAATAAATAATACTACACTGCATGCTCAGGATGTCAACACAGAGTCACTTGCATCAATCAGAAGAGAAGAGAAAAATCCGGCACAGCAGTGGATAAAAATTACCATTTAATCGTTCCCAGACTGTGTTCACAAGCGTGCATTCAGCGAGGCAATTCAAAAGGAACAATACAGTTCTACCATTAAGTGAGACGGATGGTAGCGGGTGCAGGGTGTGATTCAGGCAGCCTGCCGTTTCGCAGTTTGTTCCTTTTGAATTGCCTTGCTGAATGCACGCTTGTGAACACAGTCTGGGAACGACTGTGTTAAATGCATAAGTAGATAGTATGCAACCTTGTTGTACTCCTTTACCAACTGTGAACCAGTCTGTTATTCCATGCTCAGTTCTAACTGTTGCTTCAGCTCCTCGCTATTCTACAAATACCATTTCAGCTGCAACCTCTGTTCCGAAAACAACCTTCTGCTTTTTCCCCCTAGACCTAGAGTAACCTCCTCTAGTCATACAGAACTTCTTAAGAGCCTCTCCCCGCCTCTGGAATTACTTCCAAACTACATCTGTCACTCTCTAAATCTTGAAACCTTAAAATGTACCTTTCAGACAAGTATACAATCTACCCTAGGACATTCAACCATGAGCCTCTGATGAAGCTGTGCTGCTTTCTGAATAAAGTCTAAAAACACAGCACCCTGGATGGAAACCTCATTGTTTCTTCCATATTGCTTTAGATTGTAAACTCACAAGGGTAGGGCTGTCTCCTTTTTGTGACCTGGAAGTTGCTACACATTATGTTAATTAATATGCGTTTGTCACTATAACAATTATATTGTCTACCACTTTTGTATTATGTACCAATGTGTGTATGTCTGTTTCTTACTCTATACAGCATCACAGAAGATAATGGTGCCCTATATATCATTAATAATTGCATAGCATTAAAGTAAGGGCTTTTCATACGGGAAGCTGGAGATGATGTATTTACCACTTGTCAGCTGCTCTCTTGCACCAGCTAGGTGCTTGTTAGTGCTCAGTAACGGCGGTAGACAGGTAGCCCCCCCCCCCCCACCATGGAGTCACATCTCCGCAGCTGTTGGCAGATGTAACATGTCGTGGTTCTCTGTAGCTGGTTCACACCACCATGTGTCAATACCTGACATTCGGCTGCATTTTAATTGCACCCAAATGTTGCCCGTGGGAGGCAGACAGGCAGGAAGCTGAACTGCCCGACAAGTGCAAGGTTCAGCCTTCCGTTTAAAACAGGGCTAGTTGATTTTACTTTGCTTCTGCATCTTTGTAGGCTTGGAAGATGTAGCACAATACTAAACTCATTTATTTAAATAGTAAGAGTGCATTTTTTACAGTTTAAAGTGCACCTGAACTCTTGCACAGGACAGAAAGAAAACATAGATAAATGCACCCTGTATGTATTCAGATAGTTTAGCCTGTCTAATCCTCCTCATGTGTGCCTAATAACCACTGTAATTTGATCTCATGGCTGTGTCAGTGGACTGCCTCCGCAGAGCAGCTATTTTTTAAACACAGGATGTTAACTCTGTCTGCTTCCATGAAAGCAGGAAGTAGACACACTGCAGATTTATTGCAGGATTTGTATCAGCTGTAACACAGAAATGTTTTGTCTTTAAAGGTTATTATGCTGTTGCTTATCTTTTAAAGCAGAGAGGAAGTTCTGAGTCCAGGTCCGCTTTAACAGTAGCATGAAGAACTTGTTTAGGACTCTGCTATAGCTGTGAAGGGTATTATCACGCTGAATGAGGATATTGTGTCTGCTACATTCTGGGTACAATACTTAATAGTGCAGATGCTTAGTAATGCATCTGGAGTGAAGGAACCCAAATTCTCTCATCACTGGTAATACTGCTTGTGACAGTGGCATCTGTCAAAGATGGAATTTGCTTTATGGGAATTATTATTTCTTACTTCCTGCCATGTCTTTGGGACAGAGAGTGAGGGGATATCCCAGAATATGATTGTCACCTGGCAGAACTTTAAAGGAATACTGAGATGACATGTGACATGATGAGATAGACATGGGTATGTACAGTGCCAAGCAAGCAAATAAATATGCTGTGTTCCTTTTTTTTTCTTTCTCTGCCTTAACCTCTTCAAGACTGCGGTGTTAAACCTCTTAGTGACCAGGCTATTTTTTTTACAAATAATTCAGCTTTAAGGGCTCGCTGCAGGGCCGCACAATTCAGCACAAAAGTTATCCCCCCCCCCCTTTTTTTTGCCCACCAACAGAGTTCTCTAATGGTGGGCTATAATTTCTCCCAGGATGTTTATTTTTTTATATACAAATATTTATTTCTTTTTTTTTTTTTTTAATAAATAAATGTATTTTTTTCTGGCACAAAAATGGCTTCTGAGAGCAGGAAAGAGATAAGAGGGGTCAATAGTTCATAGATTTTAGTTCTGGCATACGTTAATGATTGCGTCATTGAGCAGAGACAAAGAAACAGTAAAAGCTTAAAAAGTAGATTTAAAAATAAAATAAAACTGTGGGATATAAAAAAGAAGAAGTAATTTTTAGGAACAGGAGGATAGATACAACTGTTTATCTCATCGGTTTATTTTCACATTGAGTTTCCTTTAAGCTCGTCCTTACTTGTCCCCCCCAAAAAAGCAAAATAAAAAATGTACTTGATAGGCAATATAAATAAATATGATGTGTTGTTTATTTTTCCAGCACTGACTGTGAAGTTTCTGACCAGAAGATTCATTAGTGAATATGACCCTTATCTTGGTGAGTATTCTCTTACAGACCCCACCACCTATAACCTAATGATGATCTAACACACAGGTGTCGAACTCCAGGCCTGGAGGGCCAGATCCATGTCAGTGTTTAGGATGGACAGAGAAAGAGAGGAATGTGTTCTACCTGATGGACCACACCTTTCCTGATTCAGATCCATCAATTCATTTGAGCTGTGCCAAAAATGTGTGTGGACCTCGGCCCTCAAAGGACCGGTTTGACATACCTGATCTAACATATACCAATCAATCACCTGTAACTCATTGCTACCAGAACTTATTTACTAGTGAATGGGGTGTAACATACACAACCTGGGCGCCCCAACAAAATTCAGCCGCAAGTTCCCCCCAGGAGTTTCCCGAACACCTCTTCTACCCCCCACCTGTGATCATTCACAGCATCGGCAGCTGCAGCGGAGCATATACTTTACCTAATTCCGGCAGGACAGGACCTCACTACTCCAGACTAGGCTTAATAGGGCCCCCCTGCAAAAATGATATCATGGAGCTCCCTTTCTTCCCGAACTTCATGCGGGTCACGTGATTAGGAGCTGGCGAATGGCAGCAGAGAGTGTTCTGCTATGAAGCCGCCACTGGAAGCAGGGAAAAAAATACACACGCACCTGCACACATTTTTTATGAGCAGGGGCGTAGCAATAGAGGTTGCAGAGGTAGCCACCGCATCGGGCCCTTGGGCCAGAGGGGCCCCGAAGGGCCCTCCTTCGACAACAGTATTAGCTCTCTATTGGTCCTGTGCTCATAATAATCGCTTGTATAGATACTTTGAATAGTGTTAATTATTAATAAACTGTTCCCCATGTACTTCTTGCACCTATGACACTGTAGTTACCATTGGCAGGTTTTGGTGCGCCGTATCAATTGTTATGTATAGAGTGCTTGGGGGCCCCCATTGTAAAACTTGCATCGGGGCCCACAGCTCCTTAGCTACGCCACTGTTTATGAGGTTTTTATCAGTGAATGGGGAGGTTTCTTTGTTAATTGGCTGCGCTTGCGGTTGGGGAGAGGAAGGTGGAGCGGCTTCCAAAGCAGGGGTGATTGCTATGCCCATGTGGAGAAGCATGTGATTTGCGTGATCAGCTGATAGATTTGCAAAGCTCTGATTTGCTGTGCTTTAGCACATGATCATGACTAGCAAATCAGAGACTTACATATCTATCACCTGACCAAACTAATCACATGCTTCTCCATGAGTTCTCCTAAACGCGACCATCACTAGTGAAGAGGTCCTGTCCTGCCGGATTTAATTAGGTAAATTGGTGAGGTGGGAGCGAGCGCACACAAGCAGCTGCCACTGCCCTTGGCCCTCCTGCGATGTCGGGGCTCGCAGGGACTTTTGCTATGTTAGTGCTAGTGATACTCCCTGTACTAAATCCATTAATAATGCTACAGGAGTAGCAAGACCTTCCTCCCATTCCAGCTCCACCAAATAATGCTTTGCAGAAGCTACTCATATATTCCTATCAAGTCTTTGGGAGATTTGGGTTATGCACATGCAGTGTATTTGTTCTTCCCCTGCATGGGGCCCCCTTTGTCCCTGAACCCCACGGGATCTGGAGCCGGTGAATGGCAGCAGAGAGTGTTCTACTGAGAAGCAGCCTCTGCAAGCAGGTAAAAAACTACACATACCCCTGCACACGGTTTTTGCGAGTGAACGGGGAGGTTTCTTTGCTAATTGGCTACACTTGTGGATGGGGAGAGGGTAGAGGAGGGCCCCCCTGTAATGGCAGGGGTCACAGGGGTGATTGCTACGCCCATGACTCCAGCACAATGCTCCTGCTTCCTTCCATATAAAATATATACAAACATACAAACAAAAACACAAAATTGCTCTCATGTCCAAAATATACTGTAATGTTTTTGTTATTATATATTTTTGCTATAGCATGTTACAGTGTTGTATGAATAGTTGTAAGTTGTTTAAAGCACATTAAAAACAACCCAAAACCACATTGTTTATATTGTATATCCAAATCCAGAGTTGCCTGAAAGTAAATACTTTATCCAAACATTCCAGTATGTTTAACACAACTCGACTTAGAAACAAATTCAACTTACAAACAACCTCCGCAATGTTACACTGTGAAACCAAAGTACTTAGAGGAACTGTAGTGAAAATAACATAATTAATAAAATTGCTTATTTTTTATAATATTTATTTATAGATTATTTAGTCAGTATTTGCCCTTTGTAAAATTATCCTCTCCCTAAACTTCCTCTTTATCATGTGCCATGTGCATTACAGGGGGTATGTTAGTTAGCCTCAAGAAGCTTTGACGTGTCACTTTAACGTGTCACAGTCAACCAGCAGTCTTAACCAACCAGCACAAAGCATTGGCAGTACTCATAGCAGTGAAGGCCAACTTCTTAGGCTGTTTGTGGGCTCTGCTGTGTTTAAAGACTGGGTTCTACACCTTCCCCAAGGCTAACATACTTTCAATTACGGTATTTTCATGTTTAATACAGAGTTCAAGGTCTATATACAGTGTGGGTTATAGTACTGTATTGGTTAGGCCTATTTTTAACATTGAGCCTCAAGCAACCAGAAAACACACTTATCTGGCATCAGCCGATCCCCGTCAACAGAGACTCTACTGTAATACAATGACTCTGCCTGGCTGGTCAAACATCAATGCTCTTAACCTCCTTGGCGTTAACCCCGAACGTAGTTCGGGGTAAGCCGCCGGGGGGTGCCGCTCAGGCCCTGTTGGGCCGATTTGTTTAATTTTTTTTTTGCTGGACGCAGCTAGCACTTTGCTAGCTGCGCCAGCACACTGATCGCCGCACGCCCCCCCCCCCCCCAGACCCCGTGCGCTGCCTGGCCAATCAGTGGCAGGCAGCGCCGAGGGGTGGCCCGGGACTCCCAATGACGTCCCGACGTCAGTGACGTCATCCCGCCCCGTCGCCATGGCGACGGGGGAAGCCCTCCAGGAAATCCCGTTCTTTGAACGTGATTTCCTGATCGGAGATCGCCGAAGGCGATCGAAGAGGGCGGGGGGATGCCGCTGAGCAGCGGCTATCATGTAGCGAGCCCTGGGCTCGCTACATGATATAGGAAAAAATTTTTTTTAAAAAAACTGCTGCGCTCCCTCCTGGCAGATTTTTTTATACCGCCAGGAGGGTTAATAATCTATTTTACATAAAGACCTTAGGCCGGTTTCACACTGCTAACCGGCATTTTTAGGGCGGTATGGTACCAGGTGCTTTAATACGCAGTAATCCCTGTTTGGCAGCAGGCCATGTAGGAAGTGAGACTCTCTAGCACTCACTTCCTGTGGCTGAAAAGACAAAGTGAGCCAAAGTGTATTGCTGAAATATGCTTCCCCACATGCGGCCGCGAGAATTTTTTTAAAAGTACGCGTCGCCACATGACTTCTGGTCTGCCACATATCGCCGCGTGAATCAATGGTAATGTAGGTATGTACTTGCATCGAGGTTGCAGCAATTACGTCACATCCATGGCATCGGTGGCAAAGGCCACATAGACGTTCAATGGCGTAGCGTTGGCATGTGGCAAAATCAGGCCAATGCAGCATGCCAGTGTGAAAGTGCCCTCAATGTTTCTCTTCCAACTTCATTTCACACCTCTAGATTTGGGGCCAGAATTAATTACATCGAAAAACAATTACAAGGCCATAAATGTCAAACTTTGTACATTCTAGGAGCTTCCACCCTGATACACCCCACTAAGGTTGCCCCTTTACAGCTCTGAGCCACATTAACATGGCATCTCCTCCATCCAGGTTATAATTTGGAAAATGTGTTATATTTAGACGGAGATCAATGCCAGAGATATTAAGAGTGTTTGTAGACAAGAGGAGAGTTATCTGGACTCTGTCATGTGGGAATAATTGTCTTCATTAATGTGACAAGATGCAGGACTTGCTCAGGATCCATGGCTGATTAATGGAAGAGATTAAATAGATATGAATCTTTTTCTGATGCTTACTAAAAGTTCCAAGTGCCCCGACAGGCTGTGAAGTAAATGTTTTCACTCAGCATTTGTTGCATGTGCTTCTCCAAGGAAATGTAATTCATTTTTGTCAGGGCATTTGAATTCAGTCCAGGACATTCATTTTCATTTAAATGGATTAGCAGTTTCCCAGGTAACATCTGTCTTTCTTTCCATCTGTCTTTTGAAGTATGTTATAGGCATAGTCTCCATCTGCAAATATTTCTTATGTTCATGAGACTTGACTTGTGCTCTTGTGCTCTTCTACTTTTCTGGAATATTATTCCCCAAGCCAACAAGCACTCACCAAGCCTACAGGTCACAACCTGGGTGAAGATAAAGAGATGCAGGGTACCTCATTAGCTAATGGTGCACCGCATGGATCGTGTGTGGTGGTGGGGCCAGGTAAATGTTAGGACCACTCATGCAGGGAGTAGGAATGTGGTCCTTGGGGGAGGTTGGTGGAGGTAATATGCCCAAAGTTGGGAGTGTCATCTGAAACATACTTGCTGAAGTTTCAATGCCCCAAAAGTATGTTGCCACTGTCACCCCTCTTACCCCAACATTCACCCGCCAACAACTGCATATTGTTTATACCAGCTCTCCGATAAGTTTCTCTTCCTTCTGTTATCCCTGTATTTTACACAGTATGTTCCCAGCTTTCTAGTGCTCAGTGACCACTGATAGATACAGGTATCAACTGTGACCACTGACACAGACTGGATATGACATTGTCACTGCTGGCTATCGTTGGAAGGGCAAGGACAGCACCACTTGTGACTACTGGCAGACTAGGGGTCACTGGTCATATCTGGCAGACTGGAGGACCACTTGTGACTGCTGGCTCAGATCGCAAAACCACCTGTTATTTCTAGGAAGATGGGGGTAGGGGGGTTCCAACCGATCCCTCAGTTGTAGTAGAATCATATCCCTCACCTAAGAGGAATTGCCCTGAGGGAAGGGCAAAGTAGAATAAAAAGGCTCCAGAGGCAACCTGGTAAAAAGCATGCCACCATAGACAGCAATGTAAAAAGCCATATTTAGTGGCAATACACAGAAACGTGGGCATCTAGAGGTGCCCAATAAAATGGCAACCATCAGGGCTGAAGCCGTAATTTGCATAGCGGATAGCCCTGGCACCCGCTATTTTATTGGGTGCCCAAATTCCGTGTATTGCCACTAATCACTGCTTTGCGGCAGGTAGGAATCAGTAGAGGGCGGGTTCTATGTGAGAGTAGGGTTATGTTAGGTTATAGTAAAATATCAGTAAAGATTACCAACATTTTACTATGAGAATTAAGTAGTAGAATATCAGAAAAACCTTACAGATATTTGTAGACTCCACTGCTCAACTGAATATGTATCATATCAAAATGTCAGCTAATTTTATTAATAGACCACATTCCAAATATAATACCAAAAAGCCAGATCTGTCCATCACTTTAAGACTACTTTAACACTCGCTCGCTCCTGCAATCATACTTTTCATTTGTGGATTGCCAAAAGCTGGGAAAACTGACAGAACAGGATGCAAACATACACCAGAGACACACATACACACACACACACACACACACTACACCCATATACCAGAGAAGAGAGAGAGACACACACACACACACACACACACAGTACATAGACACATTAGAGACATACACACACACACACACTACACACACACACACACACACATACACACACACACACACACACTACACCCATATACCAGAGAAGAGAGAGAGACACACACACACACACACACACAGTACATAGACACATTAGAGACATACACACACACGCACACTACACACACACACACACACACACACATACACACACACACACACACACTACACCCATATACCAGAGAAGAGAGAGAGACACACACACACACACACACACACACACAGTACATAGACACATTAGAGACATACACACACACGCACACCAGATACAGAGACAAACACACTACACACACACACACACACACACACACACACACACACACACACACACACACACACACACACACCAGATACAGAGACAAACACACTACACACACACACACACACGCACACACACACCCATAGCTCCCAACTGTCCCTTTGGGAGCCATGTCCCTCTGTCCCTCGTTCTTTCTCATTTTTCCCTCTTTCAGGACTGATGTACAGATCTGTGTAAATATATGTATTTTTCTACTGAAAAATGTGTTTAATTGACTCTAAACTTTATTCCCATCCTTTAAATTGATATATTTCTTATTTTCATGTGTTAATTATGAAGGAAAATGAACCAGGATAGAAAGGACCGGTGTGGTTTGAATTCTAAAATTTTTCTTAGGAAATCTTTATGGAACGTGTGACTAGGGGCGTGATTAGGGGTGTGGCAGGGGTGTGGTTTAAGTGTCCCTCTTTCTTAACTCAAAAAGTTGGGAGGTATGCACACACACACACACACGCACGCACGCACGCGCGCACACACACACACACACACACACCAGGGAGGTCTTAGGGTTAGGCACCACCAGGGGGGTGCTTAGGGTTAGGCACCAACAGGGGGGTGGTTAGGATTAGGCACCAACCAGGGGGGTGGTTAGGGTTAGGCACCTTCAGGGGGGTGGTTAGGGTTAGGCACCACCAGGGGGGTGATTAGGGTTAGGCACCACCAGGAGGTGGTTAGGCACTTCTAGGGGGGTGGTTAGGGTTAGGCACCTCCAGGGGGATCTTAGGGTTAGGCACCAGCAGCGGGGGTCTAGGGGTTAGGGATAGGTACAGAGAGGGTTCTGTGTGTCAACGCTAATTTTCAATAAAATAAACAGAGCTAAAGAACGATAAGGCTTTAACGTTAATAGAGATAAGCGACAAACGGATTAACGGCAACACCGTGCGCCATTATTCGCAGGCGCCATTTTCAGATGGATCCCAACACACACACACACACACACACACACACACACACACACACACACACACACACGGCTCACACGGCACACACACACACACGGCGCACACACACACACACACACACACACACACACACACACACACACACACACACACACACACCGTTAAACATAGGATTGATTCAGAAATGCTCTTGGAGTTCTGTGTACTGTGCTGTGAGAGTGCAATTGGGATGTGAATGTAACAAGGTATGATCAAAGCAAAGCTGTAAGTACAGTAAGAAAAACCCAAAAAGGAACAATAATGTGCTGAGACGTACTGTAATGTACACTCAGAAGGGTCATTTCACATGCCAAAGTGGCATAAAAAAGTACTTTAACTGGTCAAGAAAGAGGATGTCTGGCACTGCTTAAAGCGGAATATAACCCTGCATTTCAACTTTGCTCTAAAACATTATTTACAGCATATTATATGCAAAAAGCATTTTTTTTTTTAGTAGACCAGCATTGGAAGGGTTAAACACAGAGGTTTTAAGTTCCGTGCAGACGTTCAGATTCTATTTAGTTAGATGTATCTATTGATAAACAGTTACACACTCTTTGGCTGTCCTCCAAGCTCCTTCTCAGTGAGAGAGGTGAGTGACAAATCAATAAACACTTAGATACTTATTTGTAAACAAAAAGTATCTAACTGAAGTTCGGATGCGTCTGCAAAAATCTCCAGGGACTTTGAGGGCCCATTCACACTAGAAATCGCTAAACGCTAACGCAAAACGCCGAGCGTTTTTCTGGCGTTTTTTCCTAGCGATTTTTCACTGTATAGAGAGCGTTTTTCCAGCTATTAGCGTTTTGCGATTTCTAGTTCAATTAAATACTTGTATTGAAACGCTAATCGCTCCAGAATCGCTCAGAAAACACTGCATGCAACGCGTTTGCGTTTCAGCAAATCGCTAAACGCTTAGATGAGAACACTTCCATACACTTTCATTGTGCACACGTTTTTCAAATCGCTAGCGATTTTCAGCAAAGCTGAAATCGCTCTGAAGACGCACGACGCACTCTGAAGACTCTGAAGACGCACGAGTGTGAATGGGCCCTAAAGCCCTGTGTAACCCTTCCAATGCTGGTCTAGTAAAAAAAAAAATGCTGGTTGCATATAATATACTGTAAATAATGTTTTAGAGCAAAGTTGAAATGCAGGGTTATATTCCGCTTTAAGGCCTTATTCAAGTTTCCAGTACAAAGTGCATACATACGCATAAATACCTGTTAGGCAATAGACAATTGAGCGGTGGGTCCAGGACACACCTTATACCTGACAGCTGTTGGATTTTTCATTGGAGTTCCAACATAGCGAAACGGCTGTTAGGCATAAGGTGCCAGACATCCATTTTTCTTAACCAGACACTGACTGTGCAGTCCGGTTCAGAACACGCTGTGGATTACACCACATGTCACATGTAGTTTAAACTAAGGGAGCCCCCAATGGTAGTGCTGGTATTTGCTTTTTCATATTGCAAGAAATACGTTAACCTTTTAATACAGTATTTTTGATTTTTTTCTCTCAACTAACCTATTATACCCAAATCAAAATGAGCCAATATTTATTCAGCAATGTATGCTCTATCTAAAAATATGATATATAATGATATATATGTAGCACATATACAGGTGAAACTCGAAAAATTAGAATATCGTGTAAAACTCCATATAATTCAGTAATTCAGCTTAAAAGGTGAAACTAATATGTGAAATAGACTCACCACATGCAAAGCGAGATATTTCAAGCCTTTGTAATCATTTTGATGATTATGGCTTACAGCTTATGAAGACCCCAAAATCAAAATCTCAGACCAGAATAAAGGCACAAAGTGTCAGACTCTCCAATCAGATAATTAAACCAAAACACCTGCAAAGAGTTCCTGAGCCTTTCAATGGTCTCTCAGTCTGGTTCAGTAGAATCACAATCATGGGAAAGACTGCTGACCTGACAGTTGTGCAGAAGACCATCATTGACCCCCCTCCATAAGGAGAGAAAACCTCAAAAGGTAATTGCAAAAGAAGGTGGATGTTCCCTGAGTGCTGTATCAAAGCGCATTAATAGAAAGTTATGCGGAAGGGAAAAGTGTTGAAAAAAAGGTGCATAAGCAGCACAGCAGGGATGAGCCTGGAGAGGATTTCAGGAAAAGGCCATTCAAAAGTGTGGGAAAGTGAAGATGCACTTCAATCGGCAGAGGTCTAATGCTGGGAATACACAATTAAATTTATCAGCAGATTTACTGTCCGATCAATTTTCCGATCGTTTTTTCTGACCGATTTCCATTCACTTCTATGAGAAATCGATCTGAAAACCGATCGAAAATCAGATTGGACCTGTCGGAAATTATCTATTGAATCATTTATCTGCCAAAAAAATCTCATGGTGTATTCCCAGCATTACACAATTCGTTCTTGAAAAAAAGCTCATACAACTGGTTCCCTTCGAGGAAGTTAAAAGTAGAATAACTTCATGATACAGGAAAGGCTAGCAGGGATACTCCTTGACAGACTACCTAAGGTCGACAGGATGTGGCAGCCATGGAGAGACTATCTGACTATAACAGGGAGAGCTTAATAACTTCTGAGAAGGGGTGGACCCCCGACTCTAGGGGCGTGTGGTCGAAGCCTTCATGTCTGGGTCCTCTTATTCTTCTCCTCCTTCTTCTCTTTCCCTCTTCTTTTCTTCTTCTCCTTCTCTTTCCTTTCTTTTCCTAACTCTTTGGGGTATGGGGTGTGGGACTCTGGTTGGGTGGGGGGTGGGTTCTAGGGGAAGGGATTGGTCTGGGGCAAGGGATAGGGTTCACATACTCTAGGGGGGCTTGGGCGCTCTGGTTAGAGACACCCTGTTGGTCTTATAATGGAGTAGCTATTGGCTCTTCCACATTGAAGTTGAGACTGTTCTACATGCCATCATCAGCCTTTGTGTAAAATGTTGTGCAAATTTTGTTATTACTGTCATACAGTCCAGTTCTGGGTGAACGTTGATCCCTTACTGGTGTTGTAAATTTATCTTTGAAATTTTTCAATAAAATATTTGAAATAGAAAAAAAAGCTAATACAGTACAAGCTATTTTACATTTGCTTTATTCTGCAGAGGACACGTACACCACAGAAGAACTTGTAGATCAGCAGCTGGTTCTTGTGAGAATAATGGACACAGCTGATCAGGTGAGTAAAGCCTAAGGACGGATGAAGGGGCGGGGTAGATGGAGGGATACATCTTTTATACTGGGGAGCTCATTTAGTTACCTACATGGGGGGCTACCTTTACTGGGTGCTACATCTGGCTACCTATACTGGGGTCACATCTGGATACCTATACTGGGGTCACATCTGGATACCTATACTGGGGGCTACCTCTGGCTACCTATACTGGGGGCTACATCTGGCTACCTATACTGGGGTCACATCTGGCTACCTATACTGGGGTCACATCTGGCTACCTATACTGGGGGCTACCTCTGGCTACCTATACTGGGGGCTACCTCTGGCTATCTATACTGGGGGACTACCTCTAGCTACCTATACTGGGGGCTACATCTGGCTACCTATACTGGGTGCTACCTTAAGCTACCTATACTGGGGGCTACCTCTGGCTACCTATACTGAGGACTACCTCTAGCTACCTATACTGGGGGGCTACCTCTGACTACCTATACTGGGGGCTACCTCTAGCTACCTATACTGGGGGGCTACCTCTGACTACCTATACTGGGGGCTACTTCTAGATAACTATACTGGGGGCTACCTCTGGCTACCTATACTGGGGGCTACATCTGGCTACCTATACTGGGGTCACATCTGGCTACCTATACTGGGGTCACATCTGGCTACCTATACTGGGGGCTACCTCTGGCTACCTATACTGGGGGCTACCTCTGGCTATCTATACTGGGGGACTACCTCTAGCTACCTATACTGGGGGGCATCTGGCTACCTATACTGGGTGCTACCTTAAGCTACCTATACTGGGGGCTACCTCTGGCTACCTATACTGAGGACTACCTCTAGCTACCTATACTGGGGGGCTACCTCTGACTACCTATACTGGGGGCTACCTCTAGCTACCTATACTGGGGGGCTACCTCTGACTACCTATACTGGGGGCTACTTCTAGATAACTATACTGGGGGATACCTCTGGTTACCTATACTGGGGGGGGTCACATCTGGCTACCTATGCTGGGGGTCTACATCTGGCTACCTATACTGGTTGGCTACCTCTGGCTACCTATACTGGGGGACTGGGTCACATCTAGATACCTATGCTGGGGAGCTACCTCTGGCTACCTATACTGGGGGCTACCTCTGGTTACCTATACTGGGGGATCACATCTGGCTACCTATGCTGGGGGTCTACCTCTGGCTACCTATACTGGTTGGCTACCTCTGGCTACCTATACTGGGAGGCTACATTTGGATACCTATGCTGGGGAGCTACCTCTGGCTACCTATACTGGGGGCTAACTCTGGCTACCTATACTGGGGGCTACCTCTGGCTACCTACACTGAGTTGCTACCTCTAGCTACCTATACTGGAGGTCACATTTAGCTACAGTACTTCTTATGGGGAAGGGGGTCTACATCTTGCTACCTAGTTCTGGGTGTTACCTCTGCTTATTTAAACTGGGGGCCACATCTGGCCACCTACGTAATACTAGTGGCACCGCTGCTTATCGCATCACAACAGTGTTTCCGAGTCCGTGGAAGGGGAATCTATTTAGCTTAGAAACTGCCCAGTCCTCAAGTATTCTAAATTAGTGAGAAATATTATTATACATGAAAAATAAGATAAACTGGATGAAAGGGAGAGTTAATTCTGCTCTCACCTTTAGCTATAAAGTATATGCAGCTTTGTTGGGCACAAACAACCTGGCATGTGGTGCGTTCTGTTCAGGGTGTGGAACAGAACGCTCCAGTACCGGACAATGCATCTTTTGATCTCAGTCTTGTCAGATTGAGAGGGCCCTTTGAAGTGAGTTAAAAAGGTTTAAGATCTCTCGGCATTAGCAGAAAATGTACAAGTCAGTCAGAGCATGAACTCTGCTATCTTTATTCAAACCCACTGACCTTGGCTGTGGACTCTGTGACCAGATGTGACCAGAAAATGTATCACTAGTTCCAGCAACGAGACTCCCTCTGACACTGAATCACTTATCTCATTCTGCACACATTCACTGCTTTGTGTGAAATAGCCGGTAACACACAGAATAGAAACAGGATTCAAATTTACACTGTTACATCAATTAGTCATTATTTCTGACTAGATGCTATAGGTTACTGAGGCTGTATTTACACTAATAGGCCACGGATCCACTACAGGTGCTTTGCGGGATTGCAAAGCACCCGTACGTTTCTAGATTGCGGAATTTTCGAAATTGGCGTGTTTTCCCAGAACAATAGCGTTTTGGTTCCTTTAGCCACTGATATAGTTGCTCCGGGTTCACGACCAGACTACTGCAAGCAGCACTGCTTGTGGGACCACCCCCATCAGGATCCAATGGCAAAGCACTTTGCACTGGTGATAAGCCATGTAAATCAATGGGCGTTTTCAGATTCAATGCGTTTCCATGTTCATGTTTAGAAAATTAAAAAATGATGCATATTTTTAGGACACTACTGTCCTATATAATGTATTGTAATGTGGCTAGAAATGTCTATGTATTTATGTATACGACTGTGTACTATGCACAGAATAACACGTCTAGACGAGATCTAATTAACATGTATAAACACATTAGAGGGCAATATAAAAGCTTGGCGGATGAGCTTTTTGTCCCTAGGGTGTGCAAAGGACTAGGGGACATGATCTGCACATGGAGGAAAAGTTTTAGCCATTTATTTAGGAAAGGGATCTTTACAGTAAGAGTGATTAAAATGTGGAATGTACAGTGGTTTGCAAAAGTATTCGGCCCCCTTAAAGTTTTCCACATTTTGTCATATTACTGTCACACAAACAGGAATCATGAATTTTCTTCCAAGATTGCCCTATATTTGGCTCCACCCATCTTCCCATCAAATCTGACCAGCCTCCATGTCCGTGCTGAAGAGAAGCACCCCCCAAGCATGATGCTGCCACCACCATATTTGACAGTGGGGATGGTGTGTTCAGAGTGATGTGTAGTGTTATTTTTGCGCCACACATAGCGTTTTGCATTTTGGCCAAAAAGTTCCATTTTGGTCTCATCTGACCAGAGCACCTTCTTCCACATGTTTGCTGTGTCCCCTACATGGCTTATGACAAACTGCAAACGGGACTTCTTATGCTTTTCTGTTAACAATGGCTTTCTTCTTGCCACTCTTCCATAAAGGCCAACTTTGTGCGGTGCACGACTAATAGTTGTCCTATGGACAGATTCCCCCACCAGAGCTGTAGATCTCTGCAGCTCGTCCAGAGTCACCATGGGCCTCTTGACTACATTTCTGATCAGCGCTCTCCTTGTTCGGCCTGTGAGTTTAGGTGGACGGCCTTGTCTTGGTAGGTTTACAGTTGTGCCATACTCCTCCCATTTCTGAATGATCGCTTGAACAGTACTCCGTGGGATGTTCAAGGCTTTGAAAATCTTTTTGTAGCCTAAGCCTGCTTAACATTTCTCAATAACTTTATCCCTGACCTGTCTGGTGTTTTCTTTGGACTTCATGGTGTTGTTGCTCCCAATATTCTCTTAGACAACCTCTGTGGCCGTCACAGAGCAGCTGTATTTGTACTGACATTAGATTACACACAGGTGCACTCTATTTAGTCATTAGCACTCATCAGGCAATGTCTATGGGCAACTGACTGCACTCAGACCAAAGGGGGCTGAATAATTACGCACACCCCACTTTGCAGTTTTTTATTTGTAAAAAATGTTTGGAATGATGTATGATTTTCATTCCACTTCTCACGTGTACACCACTTTGTATTGGTCTTTCACGTGGAATTCCAATGAAATTGATTCATGTTTGTGGCAGTAATATGACAAAATGTGGAAAACTTCAAGGGGCTGAATACTTTTGCAAACCACTGTAAGTCAAAGAGATTTGTGAGCATTTTGTAAGTATGGGTAATTCACTTTCTTCCACCAACAATCTGTCTAGCTGACATGATTGTGCAGCTACACACACAGACAAGAGGCCACCTATATAAATATTGAACAGCCATTTCAAAATATAGGAGGGGCCTTCGACATTATTTATCATCATCATACAATGTTCTTTTATTATATTTTATCTGGTTTGCCTAGGCACAACAGGTATACAATTAATAGCTAAAGTTAGCTAATAGTTTAGCTGCTAAACTATTAGCTAAAGTACTGTATTTTTTGGACTATAAGACTCACTTTTTCTCCCCCAAAAGTGGGGGAAAAAAGTCACTGCGTCTTATAGTCCAAATGCAAGGAGTTCCTGACTGGTGAACGACTGCCAATACGAACCTCCAACCCACCGCAATGTCGGGGACCCCTGTACTGTGCCCATGCAGAGGAGGACACAGGGGGACAAACGGAGGACACAGGGAAACACAAAGGGGCATAGAGGAGGACACAAAGGGGCATAGAGGAGGATACAAATGGGCACAGAGGAGGACACAGGGGGACACAAGAGGGCATGAGGTACAAAGGTGGCAAAATCCACACGATACCCCTTCACCATGGATGCACCAGGTTTAGTATAATTCCCCCCCCTGGTTTTTGTCCTTTAAAACTAGGTGCGTCTTATAGTCCGAAAAATATGGTGCTCATAAACTGCCCAGGAAAAAGGTGTTCAGCTGAAGCTCCTTTCATTTCCTATATATATATGAAGACCTAGATAAGGCAGAACCTTCACAAGAAATTCAAATAATGTTCTATTAAAAGTAAAAAATATGTGGCCGAACTGGATCTTTACTTACTGACAGTACATTCTATACATATCACATCCCTCTGCCAGTCTGTGCTGCACTGTTGTTGTATTGAAACTTTTTAATTGTACTTGCCTATCAATGTTTCTGTAGTATTATTCTCAATGCCATGCATCCTTCCATATTAAATATTCTTTCCCTTCTCCCTTAGGATGGGCCAGTGTGTCCTGAGCGGTACTTGAGCTGGGCGAATGCCTTTATGGTGGTGTACAGCATCGACAACAAGAAGAGCTTTGAAGGCTGCCTTCAATACTTGGAGATAATCTCTCAGTACAACAGAGGAGCCATACATGAGACCCCAGTTTTGCTTATAGGAAACAAGCTGGACATGGAGCGATACAGGTATCAGATTCTTCATCTGTATTGCATTCTTGCTAATATGATATGTGTAGGGCAATGGTACTGATTAGGTAGATCGTGATCTACTGGTAGATCGTGAAGGACTTAATGGTAGACTACAGTTTCCATTCTGTATATACAAATGTGCTCCTAAAATTGTACCGGGTAGATCATTTTGACTTGCTCATTTTTTGCTCATTTTTTAAAGTAGCTCAGAAGCCAAAAAAAGTGTGGGCACCTCGGATGTAGGGCCTCTCCAGAAAAAAACAAAAACAAAGAGTGTGGCACAAAAGTAGATATTTTAAGCATTAGCTTTTTGGAGTACAACTTCTCTTCATCAGATCCTGACCTGGACATACCAACTTCACTTCCAAACCTCCACAAAATATAAGAACACAAATAGCCTATTTTACTAAGGTGAAGGACTGGAAGTGCTCCCATGATTGCCTAAACACTAGGTAAGTAGCAGTGGACACTATAAAGTGTGAGATGCTATACCTGCTGTGCACAGCTCTATGACAATGTGTGGCAAGTGATGTTGCGTTTGACAGCACTGTGTCCATGCATGTTACAAGAGTGGAACTTAAGAGGAAAAGTTTTTTTGGGTTTTTTTTGAATGATATCTTTAAAAAACGATCAAACACACCCTTCCCCCAAGTCCCATAAACCCCCCTTTTTCTCCCTACGATACTAAAATGCCTCACCCCGCTTTTGTAAATTGCCCAGTATTTAGGACAGGTTCATCCCTTACCTTGTGCTAGAGGAGATGGTAGAGATGGGGAAATGACCCCCACACAGGTTCATCCCTTACCTTGTGCTAGAGGAGATGGTAGAGATGGGGAAATGACCCCCACACAGGTGGATGTAAGTCCTTGGAGGAAGCTTAATAATAAGAGGCCCTCAAATGTCCACCCCTTCCCAGGTATATAAGTGATGAGGAGGTCATTTGTGACCCCTTACAGGTTTAAATTAAATAGTTAAATAATAAAAATACTGATTTCTTCTTTATCCTTATTTTTTCTTCTGCATACTTCTATCTTCTTCCATCATTTTTATCTATAAACTTCTTTCTTCTTCTTTGGCCTTCAGGTTCTGCTGTTGTAGCATTATTCTCTTCTAGAATATTGCTTACAGCTGCAACCTGCTGCTAAAATGATCAGAAGCCTGGTTTGGACAAATAGGAAAAGCAAAGGCAGGCAAGTCAACTAAGCTTCCATATGCTCCTTGACCTTGCCGCTCCAGCACTGGCACCCACTAAACATATATCAGACAAGCATAGGCGTCCGCAGAAAAATTTACGGGGGGGGGGGGGGGAGGGAAGGGTGGGGGAAGCTATGCCCCATACGAAAAAGGTGGGGAAAGTTGTGCGATGCCATGTAGCGGGCTTGCCGAAAAATGGGGGTATGCCGAAAAATGGGTGTGGCCATGGACCAGGATGTGGGTGTGGTCACGGGTGGAGCCAAATTTACAGGAACTTAGCAGCAGTGGGACATTAGACTTATGCCTCATACACACGGGTTACAACTGTCGCCGCAACCACGTGGCACGCACATGTTGCGGCGACAAGTCCCCCATGTGTATAACGCGCGCGCCATGAACCGTTGCCTGTCAGAGCTGTTGCCAGGTGATTGGTGTGGCCAATTGCTGGCAACAGCTGTCGCCGCAACTGTCGCTGGTCCGCCGTGTGTATGCGGACTAGCGACAGCAACCCACTCACCATGGACGGAGCTTCCGGCGGGGGGGAAGAACCTTCGGCGACAGCTTCCGCCGCATCTCTGTCCCTCTGTGCGCCGTGTGCATGGCTGCTGCACAGGGACCTGGCGACGAGCTGTCGCCAAGCTGTCGCGCACACGTCCCCGGTGTGCTAGCGACAGGCTACAGCGGTACCCAGTGTGAACCTACCATAAGACTATGGTAGGGATTACATTGTGAGCGCCTCAGACACAGATGCCCACCAGTTTAGGTAGTGACAGTGACCCCCATGTGTATTGACAAGGACCTCCCATGTTTAGTGACAGGGACCCCCCTAGCTTAGGTGATGACAGGTGCCCCCAGTTTTAAGTAGTGACAGGGACCCCACATGTATAGTGACAGGGAACCCCTCAGTTTAGGTGGTGACAGGTGCACCCCAGTTTAGGTGGTGACAGGTGCCCCCCAGTTTTGGTAGTGACAGGTGCCCCCCAGTTTAGGTAGTGACAGGTGCCTCCCAGTTAAGGTAGCGACAGGTGCCCCCCAGTGTAGATAGTGACAGATTCCTCCCCCCCATTTTTAGTGACATTTTTTGCGACAAGTACCCCACTCACTGTCAGTTGTCTTCCTCCCCTGACCGTCCCCGGTGCATTCCAGCAGCCAGCATCAGACCTCAGAATCCGCTGGTGACCAGTGAGTGCGGGCGCACGGTACAAAGGTGGAACCGGAGATAGTAGATATTACAGATGAAACTCGGAAAATTAGAATATTGTGCAAAAGGCTTTCCTCCACCAGTGCCCGCTACCCACCTCCTTCACCATGAATGCCACACAGGTCAGATCTTAAATTCATTTTTGACTGTTGCAAGATTCTTCTATTGAAGCCATGATTGATCTAATAATGATCTAATAAACACTATTAAGCAACGGACCAAAGGTGCACGTTCTTTTTCTTGTGAATATAAATATAACAGATGAAACTCGGAAAATTAGAATATTGTACAAAAGTCCATTTATTTCAGTAATTCAATTTAAAAGGTAAACCAATATATGATATAGACTCCTTACATGCAAAGCGAGATATTTCAAGCCTTAGTTATCATTTTGATGACTATGGCTTACAGCTTATGAGAACCCCAAAATGAAAATCTCAGACCATTAGAATATTGAGATAATGTTCCATAGTCTAGGCCAGGGGTCGGCAACCCGCGGCTCCGGAGCCGCAAGCGGCTCTTTTTCACTTTTGCCGCGGCTCCTAGACTGCGGCTCAGTCGCGGCTCCGGTGCTGCAGGGCTGCCCATTCTGACACTACACCGGTAGTGAGTGTCAGTGGCTGCGGCGCACTTGTTACATGTGCGCGTGTGACGTGTGCTGCCAGCTGGCCGGCAGCCTATCAGAGAGGCCGCCGGACCAGTGCAGGGCTTCGGGCGGCCATTTTCCCGTAGCCCTGCAGTGTAGTGCAGGCAGGACGTGACGTCGGGAAGGAAGGAAGAGGAGCCGAGGGAGTTGCGCGCCACAAGGAGGTCGGGACCGGAGGTCGGGACAGGAGGAGATCGTGACAGGAGTACTTCTGACTAGGTGAGTAAATGGGTTTTTCTTTTCAGATCTGCTGAAGGATTTGTGCATATTGGGGTCCATATCTGCTAACGATTTGTGCATATTGGGGTCATATCTGCATATTGGGGTCATATCTGCTAACGATTTGTGCATATTGGGGTCATATCTGCAAATTGGGGTCATATCTGCTAACGATTTGTGCATATTGGGGTCATAGCTGCTAACGATTTGTGCATATTGGGGTCATATCTGCTAACGATTTGTGCATATTGGGGACATATCTGCTAACGATTTGTGCATATTGGGGACATATCTGCTAACGATTTGTGCGTATTGGGGACATATCTGCTAACGATTTGTGCGTATTGGGGACATATCTGCTAACGATTTGTGCGTATTGGGGACATATCTGCTAACGATTTGTGCGTATTGGGGACATATCTGCTAACGATTTGTGCGTATTGGGGACATATCTGCTAACGATTTGTGCATATTGGGGACATATCTGCTAACGATTTGTGCATATTGGGGACATATCTGCTAACGATTTGTGCGTATTGGGGACATATCTGCTAACGATTTGTGCGTATTGGGGACATATCTGCTAACGATTTGTGCATACTGGGGTCATATCTGCATATTGGGGACATATCTGCTAACGATTTGTGCATATTGGGGTCATATCTGCATATTGGGGTCATATCTGCTAACGATTTGTGCATATTGGGGTCATATGTAACGATTTGTGCATATTGGGGACATATCTGCTAAAGATTTGTGCATATTGGGGACATATCTGCTAACGATTTGTGCATATTGGGGACATATCTGCTAACGATTTGTGCATATTGGGGACATATCTGCTAACGATTTGTGCGTATTGGGGACATATCTGCTAACGATTTGTGCGTATTGGGGACATATCTGCTAACGATTTGTGCATATTAGGGTCATATCTGTTTTATAATGGCTTTGCGGCTCCCAGTTTTTATTCTCTTTTCGGAAACGGGTCCAAGTGGCTCTTTGATTCTTAAAGGTTGCAGACCCCTGGTCTAGGCTCAGAGTGTCAGACTCGAATCAGCTAATGAATCCAAAACACCTGCAAAGGGTTCCTATTTCATGTATTAGTTTCACCTTTTAAGCTGAATCACTGAAATAAATTGACTTTTGCAAGATATTCAAATTTTTCGAGTTTTACCTGTACTTCGTCCTTTAATAGATAATTGCAAAAATGTGTAATGCACTGTATTTGGTGCACTATCAGTTACATGTGAAGTGCCATCAGCTTTTGTTGTGCACGTTATGTGATGATGATGATGGACCTTGTATATGGACAGTTCCAGCCCTGTTTCTATTTTGGCTATTCAGGATATTTGTAATTCAGTGTAATGAGAGTTTTATTACAGCCAAGGGATGTGTGTCTTCTGCTGGGACCAGCCATAATATTCTGGTATACAGGCAGGTGAAGCTCTGTGGATGTGAATGGAGACTTTATGTGTGCGGCTAGATTTTAGACTGCTTTATATTTCATCAGGAGTTTCTGTTTATTCCAGATATGTTTGGTTATAACACGACACATTGTTTGCTTCCTACTTCTGTCAGTCCAGCTGGATACTTTCCTCTTCCCTGTTCTTCTGCCAGATCTTCTCTGCCAGTGAGCACTTTGCCTTTTTCCCACTCCTTACTCTGTGTCAGGGTGACAGTGCCAGTATCTCAGGTATCACTGTATGTTTCTGTATGATTTGTAATGCAACTTTGCTTTCTTGTGTTCACAGAAAAAAATCATTTTATGACAGATATATATGTTATAAGGATTGTCGGGTAAATATGCTCAAGGCTGTAAAAACGAATTCATATGGGGGTGAACAGTGCGTTAAATGTGAGGTTCAGCATTCAAACAAACCACTATCATCTCCTATCCACGGTGTAACCAATGGTAGGCATCTACAGAGGATGCTGGGGTTGGTGGTTGTTTGGTGATCAGAAACAGTGCATTTACTGCAAGTGTCAGGACCGCCATGTGTCATGTCTGGTGGGCAACCAGTTAGACTACAATCAGTTGTTATGGCAGTGTGTAAGCACCAGGAGACTGTTGAAGACCACAAAAACAAGGTAGCAGGTGACAAGCCCCCATGCTTGTACAGAAATTCAGTCTAAAGGGAACCTACACTGAGAGGAACATGGAAGCTGCTATCTTCATTCTCTAGTAAACCATACACATTGCCAGACTTCTGTGCTGATGCTTTGCCTCTAACAATACAAGGACCAAAATGAGCATGCAGATCAGATGCTTTGACTCCACTTGTTGGATGCTTGTTGCAGTTAAGTGACACAACTGAAGCCAAAAGCTCTGCATGACAGCTAGGCAATGGACATTGTTTATAAGGGAATTAAGTTGGCAACCTCCATATTCCTATCACTTCTTTGCACCAGAATAGTTTGATTTGGTGCTATGTGTCCTCGAGTTGGCACTTGGCACCCAATGTACTGGTGATATAGATGAAATGGAGCATTTTGGACCTCTTACTTTCGTTACTGATAGATTGAAAAATATTGGAATTGGCAGCAGAATTTTAATCTGCTTGTTTTCTTTCAACCTAAAATACTAAGAAAAGCATTGCTCAGGATGGACAACTGCATTCTTCTATATTTGGGAGCTTTTATATAGACTTTATATAAACAGAATCATTCATAAACAGTCTCTGAAATGATCAGTAAGGCAGCCCTATGATAACATTCGGAGAAAGGGATTACATTAAATTCCGTTAGATTAATGGAATATGCACAGCGCTGACCAGCAACTGGATAGGTTTCTAGAAAACATCTGTAGAATGTGGAAGATAAAAGGAGTCCAAGAGAAATGTAGCTCATATGTATCAGCAGATAGGAAAAGCAGGTTTACTCTTGTCAAATACTTTATTTAAGGATCACTGTGACTTAGTGGTATTAATGACTCTTCCCTCTGTCAGACAGGTTAGTAAGGCAGATGGTTCTGCTCTTGCCTCTCGTCATGGCTGCCTGTTCCGGGAGGTCTCCGCTTGCCTGGATTTCCGATTGGTGCAGCAGGTGTTTCACGATGCTATACAAGAGGCGAGAAGAGAAGCAGACCGGAATTCTCACATGAGACCACCATTATACATCAGTGAGGAAAGGGCATTGCTTGGCCTGCCTCCCATATCCCCTTCTGGAACATCAAGCCGCCATGGTATGCCTACACTCAACACGCTATCCCCTCTGAACTACAAGGAGATCCCCTCTGTGGCCCAAGCCAAAGTCGTTACCGTCAAATCATCTAGAGCTCAGAGCAAGCGCAAGGCTCCCACGCTCACCCTCCTTAAAGGGTTTAAGATCTTTTAATGGTAATGGCATAAAATGTAATAAGCTCATTCCTTATTTATGGACTTGATTCTACAGTCCACTTTGCCGAGATGGTTGAATGTGTAAGACAAGGACTTGTGTCCAAGCTATTATTTTAGTCTTGAAGTTGACAATGCAGAGAAGAACACAACGGTAGGTCGAGGAGCATGGTGACAGAACTTCTTTATGATCCTCCTCACTACAACGTTCTACCCAGCAGATATTATGTCTATTTATTCCTCATCTACAAGAGACAATTTATACTTGAGGTGAACAGTGAATATGAAAATGGTTTTTGAGGTCCGTTTTACCAGTATTACCTGAATGTGTTTTTTTAGATGGAACACTTATGAAGGCACAATTTCCAAATTTGCACCTTACAGGAGATGAGTATAGAACAGAGCCAACTTTTTATTGCAGAATAGGTCATGTACACTTTGTATGACTGCACTAAGAGACAACTGATGATGTGTTAGCCAGATGTTCAGACTACATTTCTTTTGCCAAACTTGCATCCCACACTATGTTATCAGGGATCTGTTTTCAGTCTTCCACTTGTGATCAGAATGTGCTTGTTGGCTGTCTCTGAGTTCTGCTGACATCTCAGACTTGTGCAGCTGCCAATGTCCACTTCAGCAGCAGCAGCAGCTAGAACAGTATTCTGCTTTTCAATTAACCCTGTCTTCAGTCGATTTCCAGATATCTCAGTCACAGATACTTTTAGCTCACTGTTATATAACACGTGGTTAGATTCTGCTATGATATAATGAAACATGGCAATATCAGATATTAAGATGATATTTTGTGCATTGGAGCATGGAATGGCATCTTTATGTCGTTCTTAATGTTCTTGTCTACTGAAAATTGAAGAGATTTTCATACATTTGATTTATTAGCACCCACATATTTTGGTTAATAAAAATACCTTTATCAAGTAAACAACTGAAAACAGCTATATATTAAGGTGCATTTGTCATAGTGTTAATTTCTGCTTCTAAGCTGAATGTCTTTGATGCCCCTGATCACTGAATGCAACTATAGACGGAAGTAAAGCACTATGCTTTACTTCCGTCTATAGTTGCATTCAGTGATCAGGGGCATCAAAGACATTCACAAAGCACTATGCAACTGATACAGCTGTAAGAATGAAATATACTGAGCCTGGAAGCTGAAAAAGAAACAGAGAGAAGAAATGAAGGGTGCGTACATTGAAGCAGGTCATTTGGATGGCAGCAGTGCTTTGGTAAAATGGTCACCCCACAAACTGCCATGTTTATAGCGGCACAGAAGGGTCAATGTGGGCACTAGTGGCACACAATTTTCGTTTTTAGGTAGTGCTGATAATATCAAAGGGAGTTTTAGCAGTGAGGGCAGTGTCGATATTTGTTGATATTGTGGCCGGGATGGTTTGTTTGGGGTTAGGCTTCAATAGAGGGAGGGTTCAAGCGAGAATAGGGTTAGGATAAAGTAAAAAAGTAAAGGAAAAAAGGTCCAATTTGGGTACTTGCCTTGGGAGAGGGAAGCCTCTGGATCTTCCAGAGGCTTCTCCTGTTGCCCTCCTCCTCACCGTTTTAGCGCTTCGACCCCTAACATGCCCACCGATTAGGCCTTGTCGACTGAGCAGGCCCACATTTCACAGAGAGCTTGCACCTGCACACTAGCATGAAGCAAAAGGGGCTCAGCTCCATGTTACTGTGCAGGCGCGAGCCTTCCGTGCAGACGAAGAATTTTGGGGAGCCCATTGTTGTAAATGAGGGACGGGGAAGCCTCTGTAGGATCCAGAGGCTTTCCCCACCCAAGGTAAGTATATCCCGATAGCGAAAGTAAAATGTCAGTAAAAATTACCAATATTCCATATTACTATAGGTAATCTTACCAATTTTCTACCAGCGGATATCCCCAGTGCCCTGCTACCAAAGCACCTTTTTTACATTTTTGCATGTACACACATCCAATTTTGATTAGTCAATTTTACCACCTCCATGTGGCGTGAGGGCTAACAGATTTTGAATACTATGAACAGATTGTGTAAGTAAGCTCTTATACTACGTGGTAGTGGTAAAATTGGCTAATGAAAATTGTATGTGTAAGAACCCTAAGAGCAGTCATCCATCATCTCCCTACTGTGACTGTCCTGATAAAGCTGAATGTATCAGGGTACAGAAAAGTGCAGGATGTGGAACTGTATGCAGGACCAGGTCCTAGCTACAATGGGGCAAAAGTAACTTGGGGGAACGCCCCTAGCAATGCCGCTGCCTCCCGTCGAGCCAATTCCCAGGACTTATCCCACCACACTCCCAGCCACACAAATTCATTAGGTGTCCATTATATGTCCCCAAAAGGCATATTTGGGGACCCCATTATTCCCCTCCTCCTTTCCCTTACAAATCCACAGTGTACACACATTGGAATCTTACCTAATCCAGGCAGACACAGGAGGCAGCACCGTGCTCTACACTCTGGACTTCTCCCCAGGCGCCTCTCTTCCTCATTCCCTTCCCTGGCAGAGTCGGACTGGGGCACTATGGGCCCACCAGGAAAGCTGTAGCTTGCCCCCCCCCATATACGCATGTACCCTAGAAATGTATATATACTATATACATACCGGTAATATATATTTATCTACAGTATATACAGTACATAATATGGTAGGACATTATTTTATGGTAGAAAATAGATTGTGAGCACTTCTGAGGACAGTCCATAACAAGGAGATGTCTGCCGCGCCGCAGCAAAAATGAATGGGTGTCACCACGCACTGGAACATGGGCGTGGTCATGATGGGTCATGGGCAGACTTAAAAATACACAAAATAACAAAAGATACACAAAATAAGTAGCGGTGTTATTCGCAGAGAGTGGGTCCGACCAGATACATTTTAGATAAAATAATCAAGTAGTTACATGCCTCATGATAATTCATCAAGTAGTCAAATGCCGCAAAATAAAAATATTAAGTAGTCAAACACCTCCAGATAAAATAATTAAGTAGTCAGGTGTCTTACAATGAACAAAATAAATAGCCAGGTGCATCAAAATAAAATAATTTAGTAGCCAAATGGGCCATGTATACATAAATTAAGTAGCCATGTTCCCCCAAAAAACAGAAGTGGTCATATGTCCATATACAGTTCCAGCAGAATAATGCACCATGTCACAAAGCTCGAATCATTTCAAATTGGTTTCTTGAACATGACAATGAGTTCACTGTACTAAAATGGCACCCAATGAGTTCACTGTAATAAGATGGCCCCTACAGTCACCAGATCTCAACCCAAAAGAACATCTTTGGGATGTGATGGAACTGAAGCTTCATGCCCTGGATGTGCATCCCACAAATCTCCATCATCTGCAAGATGCTACGTAATTACGATTTCGCGAAATTTCGCGTAATTAGTGTAATTACGATTATGGCCGTAAGTACATAATCGTAATGAAGAAGGATTTCGCGAAATTTCGCGTAACCGTAATTTTCGCATAATTTTCGCATTACATTCGGTATTACGAAATTAATGCGTATGGCCATGCTCCCAAGCGGAAAAGTTGACGCATGGATCAATGTTAGGTAGCCGCCGACTTTAAGGGTTAATAGCAAAGCCCCCTTAAGAGCTAAGAGCAAATTTGGAGAATATATTAAGGAGATCAGGAGGAATAAGAGGAAAATTTTTTTTTTCAAAAAGACCTTATAGTTTTTAAGAAAATCGATGTTAAAGTTTCAAAGTAAAAAGGTATACATTTAAAAACCCGCCGAATTTAACGGTTAATAGCAAAGCCTGCTTAAAGAGAACCCGAGGTGTGTTTAAAGAATGTTATCTGCGTACAGAGGCTGGATCTGCCTATACAGCCCAGCCTCTGTTGCTATCCCAAACCCCACTAAGGTCCCTCTGCACTCTGCAATCCCTCATAAATCACAGCCGTGCTGTGAGGCTGTGTTTACATCTGTAGTGTCAGTCTCAGCTGCTCCCCCACCTCCTGCATAGCTCCGGTCCCTGCCCTCGTCCCTTCCCTCCAATCAGCAGGGAGGGAAGGGATGCAGGCGGGGACTGGAGTTCTGCAGGAGGCGGGGAGAGCAGCAGACTGACACTATAGAGATAAACACAGCCAGCTCTGACAAGCTGTTTGTCAGCAGCATGGCTGTGATTTATGAGGGATTGCAGAGTGCAGGGGGACCTTAGGGGGGTTTGGGATAGCAACAGAGGCTGGGCTGTATAGGCAGATCCAGCCTCTGTATGCAGATAATATTCTTCAAACCCACCTCGGGTTCTCTTTAAAGTTTAGGAACACCAAATTCCTAGGGTATATTAAGGGGATCAGTGGGAATAAGAGGAAAAATTTTTTTTTCAAAAAGACCTTATAGTTTTTGAGAAAATCGATTTTTAAGTTTCAAGGGCAAAAATGTCTTTTAAATGCGGAAAATGTCAGTTTTTTTGCACAGGTAACAATAGTGTATTATTTTCATAGATTTCCCCAAGTGGGAAGAGTTTTACTTACTTCGTTCTGAGTGTGAAAAATATAAAAAAAAACGACGTGGGGTCCCCCCTCCCAGACCTCTTTAACCCCTTGTCCCCCATGCAGGCTGCGATAGCCAGAATGCGGAGCACCGGCCGCGTGGGGCTCCGCACCCTGACTATACCAGCCCGCATGGTCCATGGATTGGGGGGTCTCGGAAGGGAAGGGGCAGCCAAGCTTTCCCCTCCCCCTCCGAGCCCTTGTCCAATCCAAGGACAAGGGGCTCTTCTCCACCTCCGATGGGCGGTGGAGGTGGAGGCCGCGATTTCCTGGGGGGGGTTCATGGTGGAATCCGGGAGTCCCCTTTAAAAAGGGGTCCCCCAGATGCCCACCCCCCCTTCCCAGGAGAAATGAGTATAGAGGTACTTGTACCCCTTACCCATTTCCTTTAAGAGTTAAAAGTAAATAAACACACAAACACTTAGAAAAAGTATTTTAATTGAACAAAAAACATAACCACGAAAAAAGTCCTTTAATATTCTTAATTAACCAATAATACTTACCTGTCCCTTTAAATAAATGACCCCACGCAATATCCTCGGAAATGTTCTATCAGTTACAATGTAACAAAGTTATTACAATGTAACAACTTTGTTACATTGTAACTACGCCGCACCCGACGTCACTCGCCGCTCAGCCGCCGCAGCAATTACGCGTCCGTGCAGGACGCTAAGTCCCTGCAGCTCCCGCTGTCCACCCCGCCCACATCTGTCACCCACATGTCACCCACATATGGGTGACATGTGGGTGACATGTGGGAGAGGCGGGGAGGGCAGCGGAGCCGGCGGGGACTTAGCGTCCTGCACGGAGTCCGGACCCAACAGAGCTCTGAGCTATATAGCTCAGAGCTCTCTAAGCATCTTTGAATTTGGGCTCCAAGGAGCCCCATTGGTCCTTAGCAGACCAATGGGGTTCCTTCAAATCAGAAGGAACCCCATTGGTCTGCTAAGGACCAATGGGGCTCCTTGGAGCCCAAATACAAAGATGCTTAGAGAGCTCTGAGCTATATAGCTCAGAGCTCTGTCGGGTCCGTGCGGCGGCTGAGCGGCGAGTGACGTCGGGTGCGGCGTAGTTACAATGTAACAAAGTTGTTACATTGTAATAACTTTGTTACATTGTAACTGATAGAACATTTCCGAGGATATTGCGTGGGATCATTTATTTAAAGGGACAGGTAAGTATTAGTGGTTAATTAAGAATATTAAAGGACTTTTTTCGTGGTTATGTTTTTTGTTCAATTAAAATACTTTTTCTAAGTGTTTGTGTGTTTATTTACTTTTAACTCTTAAAGGAAATGGGTAAGGGGTACAAGTACCTCTATACTCATTTCTCCTGGGAGGGGGGGTGGGCATCCGGGGGACCCCTTTTTAAAGGGGACTCCCGGATTCCACCATGAACCCCCCCCCCAGGAAATCGCGGCCTCCACCTCCACCGCCCATCGGAGGTGGAGAAGAGCCCCTTGTCCTTGGATTGGACAAGGGCTCGGAGGGGGAGGGGAAAGCTTGGCTGCCCCTCCCCTTCCGAGACCCCCCAATCCATGGACCATGTGAGCTGGTATAGTCAGGGTGCGGAGCCCCACGCGGCCGGTGCTCCGCATTCTGGCTATCCCAGCCTGCATGGGGGACAAGGGGTTAAAGAGGTCTGGGAGGGGGGACCCCACGTCGTTTTTTTTTTATATTTCCCACACTCAGAACGAAGTAAGTAAAACTCTTACCACTTGGGGGAATCTATGAAAATAATACACTATTGTTACCTGTGCAAAAAAAAACTGACATTTTCCGCATTTAAAAGACATTTTTGCCCTTGAAACTTAAAAATCGATTTTCTCAAAAACTATAAGGTCTTTTTGAAAAAAAAAATGTCCTCTTATTCCCACTGATCCCCTTAATATACCATAGGAATTTGGTGTTCCTAAACTTTAAGCAGGCTTTGCTATTAACCGTTAAATTCGGCGGGTTTTTAAATGTATACATTTTTACTTTGAAACTTTAACATCGATTTTCTCAAAAACTATAAGGTCTTTTTGAAAGAAAAATTTTTCCTCTTATTCCTCCTGATCTCCTTAATATATTCTTCAAATTTGAGGCTCTTAGCATTTAAGGGGGCTTTGCTATTAACCCTTAAAGTCGGCGGCTTTTTTATATTATACGGAGCGTTACGGTTTAATACGAAATTACGGTAGCGTTTAATGCGAAATTACGGCATGAACGAAACGTGAAATTACGTGTTGAAAATTACGCTTACGGTATTTTCAATTACGATTTTAATGGCAATTACGCTACCGTAATTTCGCATCGTAATCGCAAATTTCGCATGCGTAATTATAGTAATGCGAAATTACGAAAATTTCGGCTCAACTCTACCAACATTTCTAAAGAATGCTTTCAGCACCTTGTTGGATCAATGCCACATAGAATTAAGGCAGTTCTGAAGGCGAAAGGGGGTCAAACACCGTATTAGTATGGTGTTCCTAATAATCCTTTAGGTGAGTGTATATCAGTATTAGGTAGCCAGTTGCAGGCATGTATGGGTCACCATAGCTGGAAGGTAAGTGACACATACCTTGAGGGCCGCTACAGGCTCTGGGGCCCAGGGCAATTGCCCCCTTTGTCTGTATGGAAGCGCCGGCCTGACTATATGTAACAAAGCAGAAGGAGGGGAGGGGGCAGTGTCGTCTGAGACTAATATTAATACAATTCCAAAATAAACAGCAAACTAGGCAGTAAACAAATGTTTTCAAGGAAAATTATAAAAAATGTAAGATTTATTTAAAAAAGAGAATATTTTATTCTCTGAAATGCTGCAATCTAGCCAGTCTACAGATGAAGACTTTTTCTTTTGACTTTACGTCTGCTGTAGGTAATTTCAGTGTTGAGGTGGCAGCACCCTCTTGTGGGCAGACAGGGTAAATTTGCATTAGCATCACAGCTTTACAGCAATGAGGGGTGGGCGGGGAGGCAAACTTGTCACACATGAGCCCCAAATACATTGTGTTTCAGTTTTGCTCACTATTCCATGTGCCATTCCCAAATAACATCTCCATAATTTCTACTCCCTCCCACAACATTCTACTACTTTCAAACCAAATGTTGAGCCCCATCAAATGTGCCCCATCACCACCCCTCACCACTTCACGTGGCACCACTTTTACTGTGTTTTCCCATTTAATGAGAAACTATTACGTTGCACCCACTCATGTTGTGTGCCCCACCATACTATGTCTGTCCTCCACTTCTTGCCTGTTGACCACTTCATGTGCCCCACTCCTTGCCTGTCCAGTACATGTGGCCCAAATCTCGCTTGTCTTTCCCAGTACATGTGGCCCACATGTTATTTGCCCCCACTTCATGTATTTCCCAATTTCAGGGCCCCTTTTACATCTCAGCCCCTCGTGTCATGACCATGTCCATCCTCACTTCTAGCTTTTTTTTCAGGTTTCATTAGCACCACTTCTTCTCTGTGCCACATTTCATATGTCCCACTTCTCATTTTAAGTGGTCCACGTGTCTGTCCCACACATCATATATAGGGTCTCAGCTGTGACAGTAACAGTGGTCCACATGTCACTTTAAAGCGGGGTGAAAAACTCAATTACTAAGGGGCTAAAATCTAAAACGTAGCCTAAATCGTGCGCTAAATTGTTTATTAAGATTTAACATTTATTGAAGAGTCTCACACAAAGTGGTGGATCAATAGCGACTTGGAAGGCCAGCTCCTCCCCCTTCTGCAGAGGGGCCCCCTGGAGAAGTTTAATAGTTACCTGCTCCATTGGTGTTTCGGGTCTCTGATCTTCCTGTCAGCCACACGCTGTATGCTGCTTACCTCAGGCTCCTGCGGTATGTCATGTGATTGGGAAAAGGTATGGAGGTGTGGAACTATAGGGCATGTGACAGCCAGGAGGAAAAGGAGAGACACTATGCATTGTTGGATCCAAGGAGGGGGACCCATGCTAATTTTATTGGCAGTGTCCCATGGGTTATTGCTGAAATTGGGCTCAAATTGACAATGTTTCAATCAGAATCACTGTCACCAGTGTGCTCTTGGATGGAAAGGAAGTGTGCTGTCTTTCTTTTGCTGCTTACAATGATGGACATTGGATGCTCTCGAGGGCCACATGCGGGCCTTGAGTTTGACACCTGTCCTTCAAAGCATCTCATTCACCATCTCTGAGGATATCATTGCTTTAATTACTGACATATCTGCATTGTTAAATAGGTTCAGTTAATTTTTCACCTGCATTTCACCAATCTCAGATCCGGCTGCATATCAGCAATACACGTGTTAAAGAGAACCCGAGGTGGGATTTAATTATGTCAATGGGGCATAGAAACTGGTTGTGCACACTAACACCAGCCTCTGTCGCCCCATGGTGTGCCTCCAGGACCCCTCTGCGCGCCGCTATACCCCCCGCAGTGCTGGCGACACACAGCGTGTCGCCAGCACAATGTTTACCTCTGCCTGTCTGTTAGCGCCGCTCCCCCGCCTCCTCCGTATCGGCACTCCCCGCCCGCATCCCTTCCCTCCCGCTGATTCGAGTGCCAGAAATGAACCATGTATTCCAGCATTAGGAAGGAGTATTTTCAGCACACTTGGCAGTAATGTGTAAAAAAAAATACTGGAAATTCATAGTTTCCTTCATATTCCATCAGGGAAAGAATATGTAGAAAATAGTATGTAGAAAACTAAACAGTGTGCATTAGCAAACTGTTCACGTTCTGAAGGATTGTCCCAATTTTAGAACCACATTCCTCTGTCCATCCTTTCTCCTCAGCTGTTCCAGTTTCAGGTCTTATGCATAGGACTGTGTCAATTAAAACATTTCTTTACTACTATAAGGCCTTGTTCACATTATCAATCGCAATCCCCGACGCCAGTGTTTTGCGAGCGATTTTTTTTTTAACGCCTCCCGGCGCTTACCTACGTGCTAGTGTTTTTTTTGTAAAGCGTTTTCTAAGTGCTTTTGCAGAGCGATTCGTTTTTTCACTTCCTGACATCAGTCAGGAAGTGAACTCTTTGACCCGGAAAATAATGAATACAATGTATTTAATTTTAAAAGTGCTTGGGAAATCACTATACAAAGCGCTTTTTCAAGCGCTAAGCGATTTCCCTATACCTTCCATTGAGCCAAATCACTCAGAAAATGGTACAGGCAGCGCTTTGCTGAGCGGATCGGAAACTAACCGCTCATATGTGAACACTCTCAAAGGGAATCATTGTGCAAGCGCTTTTAGGGCGATTTCAGAAATCGCCATCGCTTAAAAAACCCCGAAAGCGCCCTTAGTGTGAACAAGCCCTGAGTGTTAATACTTTACACAAAACCTCAGAATTATTGTATTGCTTATTTTATAGTATATGTTTCTAAAGCAGGTTTGAGCATCACAGACATAGGGGGAGGGAAAGTTGACTTTAACGTATGAATTTGCCATGTTCCTCATATCTGTAGGTGTGGTAGTGGGCATGTTCTTTGCCAAAATATATTTGCACTGAGGATTGATTCACACTAACTCTGCAGAACTCTGCAGTCAGGCTGTTACCTGAAGTGGATGGCAGCGGACAAATGGACACACGGAATGGATCCATGATTTCCTATGGGCTCATTCAAACATGTCCATTTTCACCATGTCCAGGTGCATCTGTGATAAAACAGGCCTGCACATCTTTTATTATCAACAGATACATTACTATTCATCCAATAGAGTGGCACACCTCTTCACAGTGCAGCAGACATTACAATGAACCTCCACAGCAGTACATCATATCTGTATTAAATCAGATACGCTACTGCTCCAGCTGGGTCCATTGTGATGAGAATCAAGCATTAAAACCCGAGGTGGATTGTGACCTAAAAAACAGACAGGAAGAGGGAATCCTCTGCATCCTCCAGTGGCTTTCCAAGCCCTCCTACAGACCACGGCTGCCGTCCTCTTGAAGTTTGATCCATGCTCCCCGCTGTGCACAAGCGTGGCCTTGCTGCACATGCGTGAGTCCGTACTCACGCATGTGCAGCAAGGCCATTAGCATGGAGCGTGCGGCTGTACTTGTGCAGACACAGTATGGCCGCAGTCGCACAAGGCTGGGAGTGTGGCCATGATAGTATCCTATACAATAAAATGCAAGTGTCCCTGCGTCATCAACTGAATGGTTGTGTGTCCCTGGTTTCTTTGTACTGAGCATGTGCGCAGCCAGGGCAGTTAGGACACAGGGCCGGATCTGACAGTTTGCTGTGTGTGGTTCACAGAGGTTCTCATTGCATTGTGGGAAATAACAGCTTTTTCCAACTGCCAAGCAAGCAGTTCCCTGTGTGCGTATACTTCAGACAGTGGTGGGGAACGAGCAAGCGGAACGCGTATGTGCGCGCATTGCAGGGGGTAGCGGCTGTGACCTAGTGCCCGTTTTTTAACAGGCGGGCCTTTTTACTAGTACAGTATAATCTCGTTATAATAAACTCTGAAATAGTACTCATTTGGGTATAGTAAACTACATCTTCACGTCTCGGCCAATCTCCATTATAAGTCTATGGGAGCAACGCCTGGTATAGTAATCTCTGATATAAAAAAAACTTCTGTTAAAGTAAACATGTTTTTTGGCCGCCACGTGATGCTGACTCTGGAAATAATAAACAGTGGGCGGTGCATGCGCCATGCGTTAGTGTGAAACCCATAATCTGCTGCTCTCTTCTGGCAAGTGAGTTGATGTCTGATAACATTTGTAAGACAAGAAGAATGGCACCAGTGCTGGATATACAGTACTGTATACATAAGGAAAATGATGAATAAAGTGAACTACGACTTCCACTTTGCAAACACTGATAAAAGTATCATCACAGTGCTCCCATGGGATTGTTCACACTCCCGGGTATCTCTTCCCTTGTTAGTGATTACGCTCCTGGTAGCGTGTGGAGTACAGTAAAGGCTACTTTCACTTGTAGTGCAGATCAGAGCAGGCCTACTCGCTGCAAAACTAAGTAGAGTGGAGAGTACAGTGCTAAGTCCCGCCCATGGATGTATCGGAGCCACTCACATTACAGATGCGAGTGGCTTATGATTGGCTGCATTTTGAAGAGAGGCTTCATGATTGGCTCAAATGTAAGCAGAAAGTTTTGCATGGCACGTGCTGCAATTTCTGCCCACCGAGGTATCAGTGCCATTCACAGGAAGAGAGTGGCTGCCTTTATTCAATGATGGCTGCAATTTTTAAGGAGCCCCGAAAACTATACTACATTTTTCCAACCTGGCTATGCAGCCCTAAAGTATACTTAACTTTGTAATTCACCAAATGTGCAAGTGCTTGTCCTGTACCTCTAATGGTGGGACAGAGATGGTCCTTTGCAGCAGAGAATGTACCTGGCATGCTGGGCCATTTGTAGCACAATTTCTGATAAAGCAAACTTCTGATATAGCAAACCACTTTTCCTGGTCCCTTGGTGTTTACTATGAGATTATACTGTATCCGAACAGCTCGGATATGTTCCGGGGATCTGTGCTTGGCAATGGTGGGGGAGAAGAGAACATAGGAAGCATCTGGAGGATTCAGAGGTTTCCCTCTTCATAGGTAAGATCATAGGTCACAATCTGCCTCCGGTACACTTTAAAGGTGTCCTTCTTTACCATTCCATCCCTTCTGAAGCATGGCACACTTGTGGGCATTCTGTCTTATCGCATTGCCTTATGCAGCTGTTGCCTACAATATAGGAGGTGCAGACACAGATGAGCCCAGAGCTCTGGGGGGCCCAGCTACTTATCCTTCCTCTCATTGATACAGAGTTCCATCCATGGGTGAGGGTTTCCTGATGGCCACATTATAAATGACCCCCAGCAGATGGGACCCCCAGGCAGTGGGAGATTGGGAAAATAGTATGAACATTGGGGGGCCCACGACACTCTGGCGGGGGGAGGGGCTTCATGATTTGTAGTTATGCCTCTGGTAGCACATCTTTTGTTCTATCATGTTTTTTTTCTTTTATTGCTTTAGTAAGAATTCATTGAGAACACATCATGAATTCATTTAAAAAACACCTGAAAATCCCAGATAAGTTACAAACCTCACACACGGCGTGTATCATACAGTAAATGCTTTGTAAAGTAATCCTTTTCTCCAAGATAATGTTTTTCCTAGCTTCACTTCCGAGTCTGCCGCTAATGTACACTAAACTCCTATAAACTTCTTCCTCTGCCATTGCTAATGCACTTACTACTTTGTTTCGTCTGCGGATGTCCCTTAAAATGTAAATATTTCGTTTTTCTACTGAGCAGTAAAAAAGGTCAGAAGTGGCAATACTGTAAACAGGATAAACAGAAAGACTAGTAAAAGTATGGCTATTTCCTAACAGTGGTTTCCTACGGCTCTCCGTGAAATAACAAAATAATGAGCCTGGTGCTCTCCAGTGCCAGTTAAATAAATATGTCCAGGAATGTTACACATCTGCCTCTGGCACCTCTGTGTACAGGGCTGAGATCTGCCCGTCCCTCCACTGCACTGTGATGTCGCCAGGCTGAGGCTGCTTCTGGACAGGGGAGGCCTCCTGAGATGCATCTTCTTTCTCCAGAGTCACCACAGCTTGCTTGCCATCCGATTCTTCCGGTTGCTGAGCAGCCATCCTCATCTGATACAAGGCAATCATCTTCCGCTTCCTGAAACACAATACACACAAATATATGTATACCAAAGAGCGGAAAGTACGTCTCTTCATAAAATATGATATGCTTAAAACTGCACAAATAAACACTGCTCAACAAAAGCGTGAACTTACTTGTTATTCAAGATGTTCTTGGTCAGAAAAAACAGACCCAACAACAACCCAACGAAAGCCAGAGAAAGGATGACGTAGTTCCAAACCGTCACTGTGAAAGAAAAGGATTGTCATTCTCTAGGTAAACCATTAAAACAAACCTGTGAGGAGAAGGAGGGTTAAATTCTGTATCTGTAAAGCCTCTGGATGGTCCAGAGGCTTCCCAGATCCTCTTCAAGCCCAGTGTTGCTGGCCAGGGCCCTCTTCTTATGGACTTGCTCCCAGCTGTAATGCTGGGGGGCCATACTTTGACCACCCAGCGCAACAAGGCTAAGTAGCTGGATAATGGAAGAGGGAGCCTCTTCCATTATCCAGCTACTTAGCCTTGTTGCGCTGGGTGGACACAGGAGTAATAAACAAGGGAGCAAGATTGCCCAGAGCAACTGCAGCTCTGGGCCACCTATCAGGCTAGATGCTATGTGATACAATACACAACAGACGTAGTCGGTAACAGGCTTGGGTCATAAAAGTTAATTCAGATGTAAGTCGTATTGGAAGGATTAGGCAGATTCGTAGTCGAGAGGCAGGCAAAGGTTGGTACACAATACAATATTACAATAATACAATACTGACTGACTAGAGTACATATATATTGTGCTGATGCGCAATATATGAAATGTAGCTCTCAAATAACTCACTAGCTAAAGCACAAGTAATGACAATTAACAAGACAGACAACAGACAGACAGACAGACAGATGGAATGCTCAGCCAATCTAGTCGCTGTTTCAGAGACGGCGACATTCACACTGAGATAGACAAGACTAACAGGTAGCAGCGAACTAATGGCAACCGCTGTTATAGTTCGTCCTCAAGAACAATGCTAGAAGGAATACTACCAGTCACCAATGTGGTGCTGGCAGAATCTAACTATCAGGATCAGAAGGACTTCACTGACCCCTGCAGGTCAGTAAACGTCCAGCAGACATGACAATACAGAGCAAGGCTGTGATGATCTGCTCAGCTGCCTGTGCAGGCAGGCAGCTTTTTGACCATTGTTCAGGTCTGCATTTCTGCAGGTCTCTTTAAGAGAGACCTTTTGTCAGTTCTGCAGCTTGCTTCTGCTGAGGAATTTGCATACGTTTGTCATGCAGATTGCCTAGCCACATCCATTGTGGGCTTGCCCTATATATGCCATGTGATTCCACAGTACTGCGCTGGTCATAAGGAGTCTTCCTGTGAAACACTCTGGAGAGTGTCAGCCTTGCTCATTGTTTGAAGATAGCTTAAGAGTAATTCTTGGGACTGCACTTAGGCAGGTTTCCCTAGTGCAGTTAGGATTGTATATCTGTTTTGTTTGTCTGTTGCGATTGTCCTGTCCCTGCGGTGGTCGACAGGAAGTCATTCTGATCTTTGTTCTTGGAGTTTAGCTGGAGCAGCGGTTGCTACCAGCTATCTCCTCTATCTGTCTTGCCTGGATCGCACTCGCCTAGCGCTAGTGCTGTGGATCCGTCTGATCTCCATCTCTCTGTCTCCCTGGATCGCACTGGCCTCTTTTCACTAGTGCTGTGGATCCTATCTCTCGCTTGTCCCTGTTTTCGTGTGTCTGTCTTGTCTGCTACGAACGCTTGCTGGAGGCTCGGTGAGGTAACCGTTAAGCAAGCGCTCGCGTCCTCTGTTTCATGTTTGTCTGTCGGTGGTTAGTTAGGCGTGCTTGTCTCTATTGTGCTTATCACGTGGAGACCGCGCATGAACGCGTGCACTGTTGCGAATGAGTGCGGTGTTCGTGTTCAGTTAGCGTTTGTTATTTTCCTTATCTCCCCATTGTATGATTTGCTGTGCCTTTGCTACTCTCGTGCTCCGCCTTGCTGTAGCCTTGTGTCACGTCTGGCGATCGCACCTCTCGCGATCGCGTTCTTACTTCATATCTGCTGTGGTGTGTGCACCGTCGCGGGTTGGCGACTAGTTTGGTGCACACACACACAATCTGTCTCTGTGCTCACTCTCAATCGCTTCTCTTGCGATTGCGTTTCTTCCCTTCGTACAATTCCTGTCTGGCGTGTGTGGTAGGGCACTCCACAGCTCCATCTGCCGACAGGAAATTCCCTCTGCAGGTGCATTGCACCTTCTGCTGGGTTCCCGCAAATTACACGCTTGTGGAGGATTTCCGCAGTGTCAGCGCACGTCTCGTGCGCTGATCACAGAGAGAATTCCACAACCGTTACAGTATGACCAGCCAAACCAAATTTCCCAGTGTAGAGGGAATTTCTGATTTGTACGATTTTGTTGAATATGGGTCCTGTATCTTTAAGAGGTTTAAGATACTGGACTCTGAAACCAGAGATGACTTTATATCAGAATGTTCCAGATTCTTGGCAAATCCTGAATTTCAGGCCACCAGCATTTCCACTTGGAGTGCTCAGATTGCTTACAATCTTTTCCAAGGTGATCTGTTCATGTGGGCTGATGAGTGCGCCAAACATGTGAATTTGAGACATAATCCTCGCAGATTTCTGAGTCATGTATTTTCTCGTAAGCTTAGAATTCCCCTGCCAGGGCATTTCTAGGAGTTTTTTCCTGCAGAGCATGATGCTGATCAGATTAGCTTATGCAACATTTCTGTGTCATTATCATATGTTAATGAGTTGGTGCTTGCAGGCCAATCTGCTGATTTGGCTTGTCAGTCAAAAGATTCATTGCCCATGGCAACCACAAATAAAGAGGTTGTTTCTGTTAAGTCTGAAATGTGCAAAACCATTCAGTATGATAATCAGTTCAATGTTTCTCGTGCCACTTTGGTTTCTAAACAAATGCAAGAGAACTGCCTGGATACGTTTCTTGCATTTAACCAGACATGCAAAGTGGCTAAAAAGGGAAAAATTAAAAAGCGCAAGCATCTGAATAAAACACTCCCTAAAGATGTGTGCAATGATTTTGCTCAGTCTCCAGGTTTTTTGCCCCAATCCAAAGCTTATGTGGATCCTATTATAGGTAGGATCGCGCACTATATTAAAGCAGTTAAAAAATCTGTTCTGGTTCCTGAACTCCACCCATATGGAGATTATCTGGATACTGGCCTGTTTGAACCTCCATTTGCCTCATGGGACATTGGGGCCTTGATGGAGGAATTCGATTTTGATTGGAAAGCCTTTTGCGATTTTTACATCGCAAAAAGCAAAGATGTCTTGAATGATTGTCTCAATTCCGTGTACACTTTGATAGATTCTGATGAGTGTGACAGGTGCTTTGTGGATCCGGTGTTGTATGTGTGGCAGAAGATTTTGGATGAGTTGCACACACACCAATCAATTGATTCCAATAAAGAGACATCGTTGTCGGATGATTGTTCCTGCATTTCTGGGGTAAAGCATGTGAGTCGTGACATTGTGCGATCTGAAATGAGTGGGTGTGCCACTGTGGTTAATTCCTGTGCGAATCCTGGAGGATTCTCTCCTGACTGCGTGCAGTTTAAATCTGTGCGATCTGATGCCTGTTTCTCTGATGTTTCTGGAGATTGTGATCAGCATGAATGTGCCAGTTTTCTCAAGGATGTGTGGGACCCCTTATCATTTAGAGACAGATCTTTAAGATCTTCCATCTGTGATTCTGCCATGGGGAAAATTCCTAAATTTTGCAGCATCAAAAGTAAAAGTAATATGTCTAATAAAACTTTTCCTGATGTTGTCGCTATTTCTACTGCAGATGCGTCTTTGTCTCACCTTGTTCACACCTGTAGGGGCCCATTGCCTGGTGACAGTTGCTCCAGTGTTTCTGTCCTGAACACCTTACAGTCTGCCCCGCAGATCGGAGGTTTGCGCTATGGAAGCGTCAGTTTCACAACCTAAAGCGATTTTTGATTCGCAGGTTTTGCGTTCTGGCTCCTCGGATTTGACATTGTTAGCTGAATCTAAGAGTGAGACAGCGCTTCGGTTTTGCGAATCTGACTCTGAAACATCTTTGCTGGGTCCAGAGAAAGTTTCTCTGAGCCTGCCCTGTACCATGAATAACAATATGATTGTCACGATTGTGGAACTTTCCCCGTGATCAGCGCACAACGCGTGCGCTGACACGGCGGAGATCCTCCACAAGCGTATAATTTGCAGGAACCCAGCAAAAGGTGCTACGCACCTGTAGAGGGAAATTCCTGTCGGCAGATGGCGCTGGGGAGTGCAGAGGAACCAATCCTCTGTACCTCCACAAGTGCCAGACAGGAATTGTACGAAGCGCAGAATGCAATCGCAAGAGAGGCGATTGTGAATGAGATTGAGCAAAAGGGATAGGTTGTATGTGTGTGCGCCAATCCAGTCGCCACTCCGCGACCGCGCACACACACAACAGCAGATACGAAATAGGAACGCGATCGCGAGAGGTGCGATCGCGAGACGTGACACAAGGCAGAACAGAATAGAATACAAGGGTAGCAAAGGCACAGCAAATACAATAAGGAGATACGGAAAATAACAACCGCTAGCTAACCGCGAACACCGCACTCATTCGCAACAGTGCACGCGGTTATGCGCGATCTCCACGTGATAAGCACAATAGAGACAAGCACGCCTAACTAACCATAAACAGACAAACATGAAACAGGGGACGCGAGCGCTTGCTTAACGGTTACCTCACCGAGCCTGTAGCAAGCGCAGCGGACAAGACAGACGCACAAAAAAACAAGAACTAGGCAGGAAGGATCCACTGCTCTTCCGCCAGAGCAAGTGTGATCCAAGCAGGAACATAGATCAGAAAGATCCACAGCCGCTAACGCTAGCGGCTAGTGCGATCTCAGCAAGACAGAACGATTCGCTATCAACCGCCGTTGGTGACAGCGCAATCGCGACCGACAAGACAGAACAGAAGGATCCCCAGCGCTCGCACAAAGTAGCTAGCGCGATCCCAGGAAACAGAACAGAAGGATCCCCAGCGCTAGCACAAAGTAGCTAGCGCGATCCCAGGAAACAGAACAGAAGAGATAGCTGGTAGCAACCGCTGCACCAGCTATACTCCAAGAACATAGATCAGAACCATTTCCTGTCAACCACCATAGGGACAGGACAATGGCAAACAGGCAAGACAAGACAGAACAGGCAATACAGATAATACAACCTGACTGGGCTAGAAGGGGAGCTAAAAGCAACCCCCAGGAATTAACTATACTAGATAGCAATGGCTGACACTCCAGCAGTGTCCATCAGGAACTGAGCAAGGAAGGGAAATGACCAACAAAGCATTCTGGGAAACATAAAGCTCTTATAGTGCCAGTCATCAAAGAAGGCAGGTAGGGGATTTGCATAACGAATGTATGCAAATTCCCCAGCAAGAGAACAGAACAGAAACTTGCAATGAAAAGACAGGTCTCTGTTCCAGAGACCTGCAGCCCGCAGACTAGAGGAATGGACAAACAGCTGTCTGCCTGTGCAGCCAGCTGAGCGGATCATCACAATGATGTCCAATCACACTGACATTTGTGAGTCCCTTTCTTGTTCTGAGGAAAATGCTGATTCTGCACCCTGTACTCTGGATGAGTTAAGATGGCCTTGTTTAGAGTCTCCTGCAGTGTCCCTAGAGGCTCGTCTAGGCATTGCCACTATACTCACCTGTTTTTCTGCAGTTTTGGAGTTGCAAGCTAGAGTTGACTGCTACGCAGAATTCTGGGTGCAGCAAGATTAAAGTTAGGGAGTCAGTGTGTGTTCCAGCAAAAATTCCTGTACGTTCCGCTCCTGATGATGAAATTCAGTCTCAGTTTATGGTGGAACCTTCCCTGGGACATCTGCCCTGTTCACAAAATAAAGTTCCAGTTTTGCCCTGTAACATGGATAGTTCAGAATCCTTCTCAGAAAACTTGAAAAATGATGTTCCTGAGGTCTTGTCTGATGTCCTGGAGACCTCCGAGTTCCTCCCAAAGGGTGCAGAACTTGTAGGAGACGTCTCCTGCCACCCAAGACCTTCTGAGGTGTTGCCCACTTCAGTAGGCATTACTGCCTTGCAGACTACTTTTTCAGCTCTGGTGGAGCTTCAGTTATGCGTAGTCAATGATGAGTTTTTTCTTGAAAGTCCAGTGCTTGAGACCACTGCTCATGATGATCCTCTGCCCGGTACTGGTTTTGGTCCTGTCGTGCCGGACTCTGAGGTTGGCAGTTCCCCGACATGTTCTGAGGTTTCTCCTGTGCTGGTGTACCCCAATGTGCTCTGTGACCCAGAAAGCCCAAGTGTGCCTCGGTTACCAGCATGCTCAGATGCTTCCTCGGTGGAGACATGCTCTGATATGGCCTGCCTGCTTGCATGCCCAGAAGTGGTCCCTGAAAGTCTTGATCTTGATGGGTGTCCTCGTAATTCTGAATCCGGAATTGTCATTGGTTCCATGGGGGTTCTTGGTAATTCTCCATGTGAGCCTGGTGATTGTTCTGCCCTCTTGGGATCTCTGTGGAGCTTCAAAAGGTTCTGGGAGATTCCGGAAGAAAGTTTGCTTGGTACCCTGGATAAGATCAACAGTGGCTTTTGTTTTGAAAGAGACACTTCGAACAGGTATTGTGGCAGGTATGGTGTTTTCGGACGCTCCTTGGAAGGTGGTGGGTATTGTCTGGAGGGTGTCGATGGCTTCTTCTCTGGTGTTCACAGTCCTGATGGGTGTTATACTGAGACTGGTAGTACTGATGGGCATGTTTCGGTGGCGTTTGCTTCCGATGAGGTCAGTTTCGGCTGGACTGACTCTGGAATTGGGCCTTGTCGGGCTGTCCTTACCTTCATGAGTCTTCAGTTAGAGTCCTTTGCTAATAGCAGTTTTGAGGGTCGTCTGGAATTCGACCCTAGAGGGGGGGGGGGGGGGTACTGTGATGATCTGCTCAGCTGCCTGTGCAGGCAGGCAGCTTTTTTACCATTGTTCAGGTCTGCATTCTGCAGGTCTCTTTAAGAGAGACCTTTTGTCAGTTCTGCAGCTTGCTTCTGCTGAGGAATTTGCATACGTTTTTCATGCAGATTGCCTAGCCACATCCATTGTGGGCTTGCCCTATATATGCCATGTGATTCCACAGTACTGCGCTGGTCATAAGGAGTCTTCCTGTGAAACACTCTGGAGAGTGTCAGCCTTGCTCATTGTTTGAAGATAGCTTAAGAGTAATTCTTGGGACTGCACTTAGGCAGGTTTCCCTAGTGCAGTTAGGATTGCATATCTGTTTTGTTTGTCTGTTGCGATTGTCCTGTCCCTGCGGTGGTCGACAGGACGTCATTCTGATCTTTGTTCTTGGAGTTTAGCTGGAGCAGCGGTTGCTACCAGCTATCTCCTCTATCTGAAAACACAAAGAGGACAAAACCAGTATATGCTGCTCAAAAAAACTGCACTTTATTCCAGATAATTAAAAAGGCACACACATATATAATCAGAAAAATGTCAGGGAAATAACCTGGCATGTAATTTTATGTATTGACAAATACAATACTATGTGCTGCAACTGTCAAGGACAGTACAAACAATCCCATATAAATAGCAATTTAATAGATCGGGTCACATCCAACTTGCAGTGGCGTGATATATCCCAACAGAGCTGTAAAACACACAATACTGGCTAAGAGCTAGATAAAGCTCAATGGGTGTAGGCGATAACCATAGACCCTACTCCAGATGGTTCATTGCACCTTGGTGACACCACCATAATGTTCCCGTGAGGAGACCCAGGTATATAAAACAGCTATGGTCATAACCACTCACAGAGGGCAAATGTTGGTGCAACCAATATGGTCAATGTCAAGAAATGCCAGTATAAGGTGAAATAATCAAATTAACCCCAAAAATCTTAGTTATCTTTTGGGGTTATTGAAGACACCGTAGCCATAAAGACTACTACTCCAGATGGTTTATTGCACCTTGGTGGCACCACCATAAAGTTCTCGTGAGGAGACCCAGGTAGGTAACACAACTATGGTCATAACCACTCGCAGAGAGTAAATATTGGTGCAACCAATATGGTCAATATCAGAAAATGCCAGTATAGGATGAGATAATCAAAGTAACCCCAAAAATCTTATTTTATTTGATGTAGTTATTGGGGACACCGTAGCCAACCACTGTGAGGAAACCAAATAAGATAATGAGTATGGTTATAACCACTCACAGAGTATAGAAACGATGTGACCAACATGATCCAACATAAGCTATTCATAGAATATCAGGGAGCCGAGAATCTGATAACAGTAATTGAACCGCTTCATAATCATCAAGCCAGAGCCACATGTAATAATCGACCAAATTGAATAACTACAGGAGCCATAAGAATTCTTATATCAGCAGCTGCTAGGTAGAGTCAATCCAATGAGCTTAGATCCTGTCACAGTACAGTTGATGGAGCAATACTGTTAATAAGGCAATGCTGCCTCCATTGTGACACCGATGAGCCATAAGATTGCGAAAATTAGCTCAGAAAGTTCTCAGTTCAGTGATGCGTTTGAGATGCTGAAGAACATATAGACAGGAGGGCTATCCGGATCAGGGCTTATGCAAAGCAGGAATCAGAGTATTCAAAAGGTGTCCTTGTACCAGACGTCCATTATAATCCAAAGCATACATATGGGTTATCACCGTGGTGACGTAGCACGTCCTGACGAAGCTCCGGTGGGCGGAGCGAAACGCGTAGACGCTATGCTACGCAACACGCTATTGGGAGCCGTGTTCTGATTGATACAGGCCGCCGCCATTGCCGCATGCATGAGCCTTTGATCGACCAACACATTGGAGTCATTACGGGCCGCTTTTCAACCAATGGAGTTGGCTGCTTAGGAGCTACATTACCGGATCAGATAAGTGATATCTTCTTATATGCAAGGACAATGTCTGCAATACAATGACTTTGTATCCAAAACGCCTGTTTGCAGCATTCAAAATACTGCGTTTCAGATCAGGCGGTCTGGCGTGAGTGGGTTACTACCAGCTTTTCCACAATACTGCTTGGTTTAAAAAGCCGCCATATAACCACTAACATTTGCCTGATAACCCATATGTATGCTTTGGATTATAATGGACGTCTGGTACAAGGACACCTTTTGAATACTCTGATTCCTGCTTTGCATAAGCCCTGATCCGGATAGCCCTCCTGTCTATATGTTCTTCAGCATCTCAAACGCATCACTGAACTGAGAACTTTCTGAGCTAATTTTCGCAATCTTATGGCTCATCGGTGTCACAATGGAGGCAGCATTGCCTTATTAACAGTATTGCTCCATCAACTGTACTGTGACAGGATCTAAGCTCATTGGATTGACTCTACCTAGCAGCTGCTGATATAAGAATTCTTATGGCTCCTGTAGTTATTCAATTTGGTCGATTATTACATGTGGCTCTGGCTTGATGATTATGAAGCGGTTCAATTACTGTTATCAGTTCTCGGCTCCCTGATATTCTATGAATAGCTTATGTTGGATCATGTTGGTCACATCGTTTCTATACTCTGTGAGTGGTTATAACCATACTCATTATCTTATTTGGTTTCCTCACAGTGGTTGGCTACGGTGTCCCCAATAACTACATCAAATAAAATAAGATTTTTGGGGTTACTTTGATTATCTCATCCTATACTGGCATTTTCTGATATTGACCATATTGGTTGCACCAATATTTACTCTCTGTGAGTGGTTATGACCATAGTTGTGTTACCTACCTGGGTCTCCTCACGAGAACTTTATGGTGGTGCCACCAAGGTGCAATAAACCATCTGGAGTAGTAGTCTTTATGGCTACGGTGTCTTCAATAACCCCAAAAGATAACTAAGATTTTTGGGGTTAATTTGATTATTTCACCTTATACTGGCATTTCTTGACATTGACCATATTGGTTGCACCAACATTTGCCCTCTGTGAGTGGTTATGACCATAGCTGTTTTATATACCTGGGTCTCCTCACGGGAACATTATGGTGGTGTCACCAAGGTGCAATGAACCATCTGGAGTAGGGTCTATGGTTATCGCCTACACCCATTGAGCTTTATCTAGCTCTTAGCCAGTATTGTGTGTTTTACAGCTCTGTTGGGATATATCACGCCACTGCAAGTTGGATGTGACCCGATCTATTAAATTGCTATTTATATTGGATTGTTTGTACTGTCCTTGACAGTTGCAGCACATAGTATTGTATTTGTCAATACATAAAATTACATGCCAGGTTATTTCCCTGACATTTTTCTGATTATATATGTGTGTGCCTTTTTAATTATCTGGAATAAAGTGCAGTTTTTTTGAGCAGCATATACTGGTTTTGTCCTCTTTGTGTTTTCATATTTCTTAGTTACCAGTGCTGGTACCTGCACATAAGGCTACACTTCCTTAATATTTAAATTTCGGTGTGTTTCGTATCTCCTCTATCTGTCTTGCCTGGATCGCACTCGCCTAGCGCTAGTGCTGTGGATCCGTCTGATCTCCATCTCTCTGTCTCCCTGGATCGCACTGGCATCTTTTCGCTAGTGCTGTGGATCCTATCTCTCGCTTGTCCCTGTTTTCGTGTGTCTGTCTTGTCTGCTACGAACGCTTGCTGGAGGCTCGGTGAGGTAACCGTTAAGCAAGCGCTTGCGTCCTCTGTTTCATGTTTGTCTGTCGGTGGTTAGTTAGGCGTGCTTGTCTCTATTGTGCTTATCACGTGGAGACCGCGCATGAACGCGTGCACTGTTGCGAATGAGTGCGGTGTTCGCGTTCAGTTAGCGTTTGTTATTTTCATTATCTCCTCATTGTATGATTTGCTGTGCCTTTGCTACTCTCGTGCTCCGCCTTGCTGTAGCCTTGTGTCACGTCTGGCGATCGCACCTCTCGCGATTGCGTTCTTACTTCATATCTGCTGTGGTGTGTGCACCGTCGCGGGTTGGCGACTAGTTTGGTGCACACATACACAATCTGTCTCTGTGCTCACTCTCAATCGCTTCTCTTGCGATTGCGTTTCTTCCCTTCGTACAATTCCTGTCTGGCGTGTGTGGTAGGGCAGAGGAGCTGTTCCTCTGCACTCCACAGCTCCATCTGCCGACAGGAATTTCCCTCTGCAGGTGCATTGCACCTTCTGCTGGGTTCCCGCAAATTACACGCTTGTGGAGGATTTCCGCAGTGTCAGCGCATGTCTTGTGCGCTGATCACGGAGAGAATTCCACAACCATTACAAAGGCATTATACATTTACAATAACAACTTTCACAGCATAGACCCAACGACAACTCAGAGAGCTGATCGCTATGTTGGGCGGGGTCTGAAATGGGAGGCAGACTTTTATGCTGGCATCGGCCAATGGATGCAGGTATGCAAATTCCACACAGCTGAATGGTAATCATTCAATCCTGAGCTGGTTTGATTACCATTTGCTAGCTGAAAGACTAATATAACAAATGCATGCAGTACTATGCAACAACATGCATGCAGGAAATCCAGGGCTATCTGGCTGGAGTTCAACTGCAGCAAAGCATAGGAGGAATCCTGACAGCATCCTGAACTGCTCTGAAATGCAGAGTGATTGCAAATGACAGTAAGACTCACTGTAAATGTGCAACCAAATGCAAGCAGACAAGTCAGAACTGCCCAGTTGCAGCTCCACTGCAAGCGACAGAACATGCTACAGGAGAGATCCTGACACCAGCCATATATAAGTGTATCCTGATTGGACATGAGCGAGTATAATCTGCACATGCCCAGTAAAAGTAAGCCACTCATTCTGGGAGGAAGAAATCTGTCCACAAGCGGCTTCATTCTACTGGACATGTACGAGTCTTACTCATGCATGCTCAGTATGGGTGCATTTGTACTTGGCAGGGAGCATGGCCACAAGAAAAATATACGACTAGCTCTTTCCTAATATGTTTAGAGGCACCCAGCACTGTCTAGAATGGTGGGTCAGGAGGATCCCAGAAGCCTCTGAACTATTCAGAAGCTTTCCTCTACTGAAGTAATCTTTTTTGTTATCTATTGTTTCAGGTACGTTTTAGGCAGTTACATTTCTCAGGGTAATGCCAGTCTGTATATTTCAGCAATCTGAACTCAAAGTTGCTTGCTCAATGTACGCAAATCAAAAAGAAGAGTTTGGACTGAAATGAAAACGTCATCAAAAATATATACGTATATGTTTGTAATGGATTGCAAAGTCATAGCAGAACTAAGTTCCTAACAAACTAGCATTGCAAAGAGACAGCCATCATTTTATTTCAGATGAGAATTGTTTATGAAGAGGCTACCAACAACATTAAAAGGGTATGATGATCCGCTCAGCTGGCTGCACAGGCAGACAGCTGTTTGTCCATTCCTCTAGTCTGTGGGCTGCAGGTCTCTGGAACAGAGACCTGTCTTTCCATTGCAAGTTTCTGGTCTGTTCTCTTGCTGGAGAATTTGCATACATTCGTTATGCAAATCCCCTACCTGCCTTCTTTGATGACTGGCACTATAAGAGCTTTATGTTTCCCAGAAGGCTTTGCTGGTCATTTCCTTTCCATGGTCTGTTCCTGATGGACACTGCTGGAGTGTCAGCCATTGCTATCTAGTATAGTTAATTCCTGGGGGTTGCTTTAGGCTCCCCTTCTAGCCCAGTCAGGTTGTATTATCTGTATTGCCTGTTCTGTCTTGTCTTGCCTGTTGCCATTGTCCAGTCCCAAAGGTGGTCGACAGGAAATGGTTCTGATCTCTGTTCTTGGAGTATAGCTGGTGCAGCGGTTGCTACCAGCTATCTCTTTTGTTCTGTCCCCTGGGATCGCGCTAGCTACTTTTCGCTAGCGCTGGGGATCCTTCTGTTCTGTCTTCTGGGATCGCGCAAGCTACTTTTCGCTAGCGCTGGGGATCCTTCTGTTCTGCTACTCTGTACCTGGATCGCGCTAGCCACTTTTCGCTAGTGCTGTGGATCCTATCTCTCGCTTGTCCCTGTTTTTGTGTGTCTGTCTTGTCTGCTACGCTTGCTGGAGGCTCGGTAACCGTTAAGCAAGCGCTCGCGTCCTCTGTTTCATGTTTGTCTGTCGATGGTTAGTTAGGCGTGCTTGTCTCTATTGTGCTTATCACGTGGAGACCGCGCATAACCGCGTGCACTGTTGCGAATGAGTGCGGTGTTAGCTAGCGTTTGTTATTTTCCGTATCTCCTTATTGTATTATTTGCTGTGCCTTTGCTACCCTCGTATTCTATTCTGATCTGCCTTGTGTCACGTCTGGCGATCGCACCTCTCGCGATCGCGTTCCTTTTTCATATCTGCTGTTGTGTGTGCGCGATCGCGGGGTGGCGACTGGATTGGCGCACACACATACAACCTGTCCCTTTGCTCAATCTCATTCGCAATCGCCTCTCTTGCGATTGCGTTCTGCGCTTCGTACAATTCCTGTCTGGCACTTGTGGAGGTGCAGAGGATTGGTTCCTCTGCACTCCCCAGCGCCATCTGCCGACAGGAATTTCCCTCTACAGGTGCGTAGCACCTTTTGCTGGGTGCCTGCAAATATACGCTTGTGGAGGATTTCCGCCGTGTCAGCGCACGCGTTGTGCGCTGATCACGGAGAAAGTTCCACAATCGTTACAAAGGGATTATCGTCCATGTAGACCAACCCATGCTGGCGTATTGGTTTGGACGATAATCTGTGTAATGCGGGGAATACACCATACAATTTTCTGTTAGATTATTCTGTTAGATTCTTCTGTTAGATTTTCTGTTAGAATGCATAATTAGATTATTTTCTGTAGAGAATGGTCATTATCTCTGGTGCATTGTCTCCTGTTTATCTCCTGCTGAGTAGAACAATGCCTAAATGCTCGGCAGATAGATGGTAAGATAGATAAATTTCCAACATGTTGAACTTTATCTATCTGGCAGGTAAATCTAACAGAAAATTGTATGGTGTATTCCCAGCATTATGCTTAGCATAGACAGTTCGTTTTTTTTTATCAATCGAGACACTAATAGCTTGATTGATAATATCCGACAGGTCCGATGACCTGCTGGATAGATTCCCCGCTCAATCCCCGCGGGCGGACAATAGCGGGGAATCGAGCGGCTGATAAGGGATGCCCGCAGGTACGAGCGGGGATCGATCCACGAGCACGCGCTGATGAGGTGTGAGGCGCCAGCATCGAGCCGCTGGCTCGATACCGGCGCCTAAACGTGCCGTGTATGCCCGGCATTAGTCATACGTATCCAACAACTGGCTGGACAAACATTAGCTTCTTGGTGTTTGTCTACTGTAAATAAAGACAACATTACTAATTGAATTTGCTGGTCATACTTATTATCTTGTTTGTGTATATGCCTTGGCAGCCATGGTGGTCTGGCTGCAGGCTATAGCTCTATTGACAATTTGACAATTTGTTGCTCAGTGGGAAAAAAAAAACTGATTTATGTGCATACATGTGTTTCCTTTGTTTAAAGAGTATCGAAATTATAAGTTATAGGTTGCTTTAAACCTGATAAGTTGCCAAGATATATAAAATCACTCATGAGATAAAGTGTGATTTTCTCATCCCAGGGTCTGTATTCCACATATGGGGCTCGGTTCACAAAGCGGTGCTAACCCAGTTAGAGACTTTAGGCGTGATAACCATTGCACCATGCTGGTGAAAAGCCAATTTAGGCGTGATAAGTTTAGGCGTGATAAGTTTAGGCATGATAAGTTTAGGCATGCTAGGTTTAGATAAGTTTAGATCACGCGCAAAGTCCTGCACGCAAAGCAGCGCCATTAAACTCTATGCGAAGTGCACCAGACTTTGCTAGCGCAAAACTTTTGATCAGCTGTGCACTGCGGTGCTAACCCAGTTGGTGCTTAAACTTATCATGCCTAAACTTATCACACCTAAACCTATCATGCCTAAACTGAGTTTAGGCGTGATAAAGGGCTTTTCACCAGCGTGCTAACTGTTAGCACCGCTTTGTGAATCAGGCCCTAGGTCTTGAAATTCACACGCACAGTGTGAAATTGGACCCTGGGCCTTTTTTTTTCTTTCCAAACCACAGGTACAAAGGATGCTGGGGGATTGATGTCATAACTCCACCCCTCATGTCCATGTGATATAATCTAGGCAGACAGACAGACATCTGAAATAAGAATTATAGCAAAAAAGACATGATAAGATAGGCTGCTGCAGTTTTCCTGTCTCTTCTCTGTATTACAGTTTGTGAAAAGAGAAGTAATTTGAACCAGGCAGGCAGACAGCAGGGGAGGGAGGGGCAGCGGAGTTAACCAGGCTGAAGAGGTGGGCACAATGCTTTAGCAAGGCTTCAACTTCAGGAGGAATCAGGAAGTGCTACTTACAGATATAAATGTGAGTCTGTTCTATCCACTATGATGTACCAGATGTAAACTTTATATGTCATCTAACTGTATACAGTACCTAGACTACATATATGTATTGCCATTCAGACCTTTTTTTGGCTGGAGCCGATCTTTAAAGGTTACGAAGCATAAATTACCTCATCTTGAATTTTGGGGTCAAGAACATGACAGTAGGTACAGTACCTACTACCAATTCTAGGGCGGGAACTCACAACATGGTGAGTTGGGCCAGTACAAAATCACTGCTGCCCATTTTGGAAAATATTATTACTGATGTACTATACTACAGTAGTGTTCCAGCTCGCTGTGACTTTGCGTTTTAAGTGCAGGGGGTTAATGATTTTTTTGCATGTACTGCACTGAAAACACAAAAATGGTGGCAGCAGCTGATTGATCAGCATTAGATCAGATCTTTGCTGTGATCTGATGTAACATCTAGTGGTACAAGTCACCAAGCAGCTTTACAATCAGTGTCAGATAGACATTGATTGTTTACTAGATCAAATAGTACATGTCATGGTCCTACAGGGGCCCATACACTGGTCGATTTCAGTCATCGATCAATTCTATCAAATTTCGATCAGAAATTGATCAGAAATCGATTATATCAAATTCCCCATTCGATTGATTTGCAGCTGATTTCGATCGATTTAATCTAGCTGGCAGCAGATCGATGGCCCATAGAGTTGCATTAGATCTAATAATGCAGGAATGCCTTTAGATCGATTTTCAATAGATTTCCAATAGATTTCAGAATGAAATCTATTGGAAATCTGTTCCTAGTATGTGGCACACGTCAGATTCATGTCAGATTCGACCTGACAGGCATCTGACAGAAATCTATCTGATGGTCGAATCTGCTGCAAATCTATCAGTGTATGGCCACCTTTAGTTAGTGGCTTGCATGGAATATTCATTGCTCACAAATCCAGCTTGGTATGGCTACATAATGACTGTTGACAGCCACAACAACCCTGTTGGCTCCACCTCCTAAGGTTGAAACATTCAAGTTGGTAAAGAGACTTGTTTTTATTTTTTAGTTGAATTGTTTTGAGCCAGATATAAATGCTTTTTTACAACAAGGTTTACTAGTAAGAAGAAACACATTTTTATATTGCTATTACATGGAAAGTCTACAGTATTTTTATAGCTAGTAGGTGTTATGCTGTAGCAAGACTTTATTGCATCTAGCGAAGAGCTTTTATACTGCTTTTTAAAGGGAAGTGAGAAGGATATGGAGGCTGACATATATATTTCCTTTTAAACAATGTGAAATGCCTGGCTGTTCTGCTGATCAGGGCCGGCGCTACCATAGAGGCAAAGGAGGCAGCTGCCCCAGGGCCCCTGAGCCTGTAGGGGCCCCCAGTGGCTACAAGAGGAAACATTTTTTTTCAAATCGACCTTATAGTTTTTGAGAAAATCGATTTTAAAGTTTCAAAAGAAAAAAAATACACATTTAAAAACCAGCCGACTTTAATGGTTAATAGCAAATCCACCTTAAATTCTAGAAACCCTAAATTTGCAGGATACGTTAAGGAGATCATTGGGAATAATAGGAAAAAACAATTTTTCAAAAAGACCTTATAGTTTTTGAGAAAATCGATTTTAAAGTTTCGAAGGAAAAAAGTATACTTTTAAATGCGGTAAATGTCATTTTTAGTACCTAGTGGTAGTGTAATTTTACATGTATCAAAAGAAGGAGCAATAAATTTCCTGACGGGGTTTTCAGGGGGTCCATACACAGCCGCAGCGCTTTGGCCAGGGATCGCTATACAGCCGCAATATGGCTGTATGAAGATCCCTGGCATTTTTTCCTATTTTCCCTTTTTTTTTTTTTTATGTTTAGAGTGTGGGAATTTTTTTTGTTTAAATTATGTGGGGTCCCCCCTCCTGAAACTTTTTAACCCCTTGTCCCCCATGCAGGCTGGGATAGCCAGAATGTGGAGCTCCGACCGATTGGGGCTTCAAACCCTGACTATACCAGCTGCAAAAAAGGTCCCTTAATGCCAATTTTTGCTCCGGGGTATCTGTTGGGGGGGCCCCCCCAGGTTTAGTTTGCCCTGGAGCCCCATTGTTGCTTAAACCGGCCCTGCTCCTGATCCTCTGCTTCTAATACCTTTAGCCATAGACCTTAAGGCCCCGTTAATATCTAAAAAGAGCAAAACACTCGCGTTTATCGCTAACATTTTACGCAAGTGATTTTACCGCGATTAGCACGGTAAAATCACTGGACACTTCTGCGATTCAGAGCGATCGCTGTCAGTTCATTCTTAGGCAATGTTCCTCGATCACTCCAGAATCGCGACAAAATGCTGCAGGGAACACGTTTTGCGATTGGTGCTAATCGCAAAACACCTGGTAATATAGCACTAGTGCTTTAAGAAGCGCTAGCTAGCTAGGTGTGAATGGGCCCTATACAAGCATGCAGTTCAGATCTTTCTGATTGAAGTCTGACTAAATTTTATTTATTGCGTGCTTGTTTCAGGTGTGTGATTCAAACACTACTAGAGCCGAAAGATCAGCAGGACAGCCAGGCAATTAGCATTGATTGAAATGAAATACATATGGCAGCCTCCATATGCCTCTCACTTCAGGTTCCCCTTAAGTTTTTAGTAATGTCAAGCTGTACATTATGACAAAAAAAAGACATTCACATCTGGTCATCTCCCCCCACAAGTAAAAAAAACCTGAGAATAACCACAATACACTGGGCCACCTTTACCACCTACAAAGTAGCCTAAATAAAATACAAGTGGTGTAGTTCCACCCCATATGAATACACAATGGGCCTGATTCACAAAGCGGTGCAAAGTGTTTGCATGCCTGTGAAAAGCCCTTTATCACGCCTAAACTCAGTTAGGTGTGATAAAATGAAACCCTATGGGCGCTGCGTGCGGAGTTGCGCGATTGTGCGCGCAAAACTTTGCGCGCGATAAAGAGCACAAAACAGTGCTAACTCAGCAGTGTAAAGGTTATCACGCCTAAAGTTTTTTAGGCGTGATAACTGAGTTATCACCGCTTTGTGAATCAGGCCCAATGTATCCAAAAGTCCAGACACAAAGAGAGGGGTTTTAAAGGAACAATATCACTCTTTTTCTTCAAGTCACAAGTCTTCCAAGTTGCGAATGCAAGATGCGGATACACTTCAGAGATCCAATTCACAAAAGAGACTGCCTGATACGTGTGTCACAGCCAAAAAACGCTTCCTCAGAGGCACAAATGTATATGAACATCAGGTGCAGGTCATAGGAAAAGTGTTAAACCGCAATCTATGACTTCATATAAATAGCAATCATCAGCGAATCCATGCAGTAACAGCCACGGAATAGAGGTAGCTCCTCTATCACCTGCATAACTATAAGTCAATGAGACTCACTGCAGTTACAGTTAAAGAGGAACTCCAGTGAAAATAATGTAATAAAAAAGTATTTCAGTTTTACAATTATTATGTATAAATGATTTAGTGTTTTCCCATTGTTAAATCTTTCCTCTCCCTGAATTACATTCTGACATTTACCACATGGTGACATTTTTACTGCTGGCAGGTGATGTCAGTGGAAGGAGATGCTGCTTGCTTTTTTAGCAGTTGGACCCAGCTGTAAACAGCTGTTATTTCCCACAATGCAATGAAGTTCACAGACAGGAAACTGTCAGGACCATAGTCACACATCACACAATATCAGCCATACAAAGCCCCCTGATGATCCGTTTGTAAAAAGGAAAAGATTTCTCATGGGAAAGGGGGTATCAGCTACTGATTGGGATGAAGTTAAATTCTTGGTCACAGTTTCTCTTTAAGAAGCACCACTAAATTAAAGAAAAACTGTGCTAAAATTGGCAGACTATTGCTAGGACTCGAGATTGTCCAAAACTAATCACAAATTATCACATAATGGCCTTGACTTACTAATATTCTCTTAAAGAGGAGCTGTCAGCCATACTGTCTCAGATTAGAAAAGAAAAACACATATATAAGTAGATAAATACTTGCTCTACTTACATAACATATGTATTGCACTGTCCACGTTTTGATTTTAGTGATTTTCTACAGTAAAAAGAGAGAAAATCCTTCTTAGCATTTCCCATTTTAAGTGTGGCTATTTTGAAGCCAATTCTGATGTCATTTCCTCCCTTAGTCTCCTCTGCTTGAGTTGCCTGCCCTTCACTATAGAAAGTGCATTGTCTCAGCATGAGAAATATTGGCCAATCAGAGAGGAACAGAGGTGTGGGAGGGGAAAACAGGAGTGAAAGAGGGTTCAGCCAATCAGGCTGCATTAGTTAAGTCTGAGGGGATGTACAAAAGCAAAAAAAGGACAACCCAGCATGCCGTGCAACTTCCTTTTTGTGTACCAAATTTTGTGTGTACCAAATAATAGTCATGTAAACTGGGGAATGACCATTTATCAACAAGAAAAGTAAAAGTGATTTTAACTTTTGGATTGCCTGGTTAGCATCCTTATTACTGGTTTACCAGATAAAATAAAGAATTGATTTTTGATTTTATGCCCGACAGTTACTTTTTAAGGTAGAGAACGATTAGAAAGTGGATGTCTACTTTCTACTAAACAGCACCCCAAGGCAGCCAGTGAAATTAATGGCGCTAGGTATCAATAAACATAATCCCAGCTGTTCAGATCACTTAAGTGTTCCCCAACCCTGTCCTCAGGGCCCACCAACAGTGCATGTTTTGTAGAAATCCACAAAGGTAGTTAATCAGCTCTGCTGAGACACTAATTACATCACCTGTGAATGTGTGTGGTGTCCTGCAAAACCTGTACTGTTGCTGGGCCTTGAGGACAGGGTTGGGGAACACTGACTTTAGAGAGTGCAGTTATTTTAACAGGTGGGCACTGTGACATAACGGATAGCCCTCTTATCATGTAGTGCTGTGTCCCTGGGACAAATCCCCAGGACACTACCTGCACAGAGTTTGTATGTTCTACCTGGATTTGTGTGGGTTAAGTCCAGGCAAACCAGTTTCCGAACACATCCCAGAACTGTACAGATAAATTATCTTTCTAAAGAATTGTCCGTAGATTATGATACACACACACATATATATATATATATATATATATATATATATATATATATATATATATATATATATGACTGTAGTAGGGATTAGATTGTGAGCACCTCTGAGGGACAATAAAGGGGACAATAGTAAAGCACTGCAGTAGACACCAGTGCTGTATGAATTCTGAATAAAAATAAATAAATGCCCCTCTTAGCCTTCTAAATGTTGCACCAGGTCTCTGGAAGTTGCTTATACCACATCCACACCCCCGGAAACTCAGGGCCCTTCCACACCGGGGTGGTCAGGGCCGGCCCGCCCATGAGGCGGGGTGAGGCGGGTTCCTCAGGCGGCAGGAAGTGGAGGGGCGGCACCAGGCATTAAGAGGAAGTGCCTGCGCCTACCGCATACCGCCGCCGCCCGCCTGGCCGCCCAGGGCCGGCGCTTGCAGTACGGTAAAGGGGGCAACTGCCCCCCCTAGGCCCCTGGCAGCCAAATGTCCGCGCAGCCTACCGCCCTGGCCCTGTGTCCGACTCCCACCAGGGTGAGCTGGTCTGCCTGCCTGGGTGCGGGTGCGTGGGGTGGCTGACTGTCTGTGTCTGTGTGCGGTGGCCGTGCGGACAGTGACGTCACCTGGTGGAGGGAGAGTCGGAGGAAGTGAATCGAATGATTCGAATCATATACATACCTCCTCCTCGGCTCCTCCAAGCGCCGCGGTTCGGTTCCAGCATCTGTCTCCTCCAAGCGGTTCGGTTCCAGTGTCTAGTCTGGAACCGAATCGCTTGGAGGAGACAGACGCTGGAAGAACCAAACCACTTCGGTTCCAGCGTTGTCTGAGTCTTCCTCCAACTCCTCTCGGCTCATCTCCAGTGGTTCGGCTCCTGATTCTGCCTCCACGCAGCGTCACCGACGTAGCTGCGCAGCGCTCCCAGGATCCTTGAGGAGACTGACGTCCTCCTGGTCACATGCTGCGGTGGGCCTGGAGGTAGTAACGTGCGCCTGACCCGGAGCCTGCCTCTGCCTGACACACTGACAGCTAATGGTAAGAGAAGACATCAGTGTGACAGGCAAATAGATGGATGTCATTCTCCTTTGGAGGGGGGGGGGGTTCTTAGGGCGAGGTTGGGGCAGGCTGTCTTTATGTTTTTGGGGGAGATGCTGCCTGGCAGCAGCTGCCACCCATATGTCTGGAAGGAACCTAGCTGGAGAAGAGGGGGGCCACCCATATGTGTTTGGGGAGATGATGGCTGCCACGGTGCCACCCATGTTTGGGGGGAAGAGGGGGCACCAATATGTTTGGGGCATGCTGGCTGCCACACATGTTTGGGGGGAAGAGGGGGCCACCCATATGTTTGGGGCATCATGCTGACTGCCACCCATATGTTTGGAGAGAAGAGGGGGGTCCCCCATATGTTTGGGGCATGCTGGCTACCACCCATATGTTTGGGGAGAAGAGGGGGGCCACCCATATGTTTGGGGCATTTTGGCTGCCACCCATATGTTTGGGGAGAAGAGGGGGGGGGGGCACCTATATGTTTGGGGCATGCTGGCTGCCACACATATGTTTGGGGGTAAGAGGGGGGCACCCATATAATGTCAGTGTCATCTAGGGGGCCCCTTGGTTTTTTTTTTGCCCCAGGGCCCCATTTCACCTAGAACCGGCCAGAACGCAAGTGCTGCAGTGAAGTCTCTCTGCCTGGCAGTGGCAGCATGCAGCACACCGAATCGGTGAGTGACCCTGGCCTGTGTGCACAGTGACGCGCCGCCAGCCCTGCCACTTGCGTGACGTGCCGCCCACGCCCACCCACCATGCCGGACTTCCGAGTCTGAGGCGAGCTCTGCCGCCTACTAGGCCTCTGTGAGGCTGTCCTGGCTGCACCGCTGCGCTGCCTCCGCTCCGCCTGCAGAATCCGGGACGGAAGTGACTGGAGGAGTCACACTGCCTGCCGCCCGCTGCTCGCCATGATATTCACGGTCACTGAGTGCTGCCGTGACCGTGACAATGATGAGCCCGCCGTTGTCCCCCGGCCTTGCCCGGCAGCGAGAGATGGAGGAGCAAGCTCACTGCCCTCTGCCCGCCGGCGCAAGATGGATGCTGGCTCGTGCCCGACGCCTGGCCTGCCCTCCGCTATCGTCGTCGCCGGACCCCACCATCCCCGGTGAGTCACTTTGCTGCGGCTGCTGCCCCAGGCTCTGGCTCTTCACGGTCGGGTCGGGTTCCTTTTTTGTATTTTAATGTTATGTATGTAATGTAGTCAGACTGACTGGTGGAGGTGGTATATTTATTTGGAATGTGGTAGTGGTATTGGTATGCAGGCCCAGGCCTGCATATACAGGCTGGGGCCCTGCATTGCAGGGTGGTATATATATATATAATCCTGTTGCTGGTAGTGTGGTATTGGTATGCAGGCCCAGCCCTGCATATACAGGCTGGGGCCCTGCATTGCAGGGGGGTATATATCATGTTGCTGGTAGTGTGGTATTGGTATATGCAGGCCCTGCATATACAGGCTGGGGCCCTGCATTGCAGGGGGTATATATCATCTTGTTGCTGTTATTTATTTTCTCTGTCTTATTGACTCATTGATTGACTGCATGCTATAAGGGAGTTGGGTCTGGGACATGCAGGAGGGTGGCAGCCACTTTGCAGACAAGTTCACAACAGCACCATACAACCTAGGCCTAGCTATATTGCCAGTGCAGTGACTGACTGAAGCCCTAGTGGCTTGGGCCTAAGGTAAGGCGGTAGAAAGTATTTACTGTGGGTGAATTCACAGATCTTTCAGTCCTTACTGTTGTCCAATATAACCCAAGGTGAAAGTTTCTAATCTTCTGCTGCTATACACCTCAAGGTTTAGAAAATGACTATCTAATGTTAATATGTAGAATCAGAGGAAGGTTGAAAGATCAGTCTACCCAAAACTAAAAGGTCCATTTAATATTGGTGAAAACTAAAGCTCCATCTGACTCCTGCAAGGGTGGATAAAAGGGAATGAAAGGTGGTGAGACAATTCTTCATCATCGGAAATACTTGAACTCATCAAGCTACAGCATGCAGAAAAAATGAGGCCTGGAAATGATGAGGAAGTGTGAAGACCTTGTTGCATCAGAATGAGCAGGGCCGGCGCTACCATAGAGGCAAAGGAGGCAGCTGCCCCAGGGCCCCAGAGCTTGTAGGGGCCCCCAGTGGCTACAAGAGGAAAACATTTTTTTTTCAAATCGGCCTTATAGTTTTTGAGAAAATCGATTTTAAAGTTTCAAAGGGAAAAAAAATACACATTTAAAAACCTGCCGACTTTAATGGTTAATAGCAAATCCACCTTAAATGCTAGAAACCCTAAATTTGCAGGATATGTTAAGGAGATCATTAGGAATAAGAGGAAAAATCAATTTTTCAAAAAGACCTTATAGTTTTTGAGAAAATCGATTTTAAAGTTTCGAAGGAAAAAAGTATACTTTTAAATGCGGTAATTGTCACTTTTAGTAGCAAACCTAACGGTAGTGTAATTTTACATGCATCAAACGAAAAAATAAATTTCCTGGCGGGGTTTCCAGGGGGTCTATACGCAGCCGCAGCGCTTTGGCCAGGGATCGCTATACAGCCGCAATATGGCTGTATGAAGATCCCTGGCATTTTTTCCTATTTTCCCAATTTTTTTTATGTTTGGAGTGTGGGAATTAAAAAAAAAATTATGTGGGGTCCCCCCTCCTGAAACTTTTTAACCCCTTGTCCCCCATGCAGGCTGGGATAGCCAGAATGTGGAGCTCCGACCGATTGGGACTTCACACCCTGACTATACCAGCTGCAAAAAAGCTCCCCTAATGCCGATTTTTGTTCCGGGGTATCTGTTGGGGGGCCCCCCAGGTTTATTTTGCCCTGGGGCCTCATTGTTGCTTAACCCGGCCCTGAGAATGAGAATGTGTGTGATGTGATGGCTGGGGATAAAACTGAGAAATACAAATATATTCAACAGGGCCCATTCCAGGTCGAGATATCAAATGAATTAGGGCCCGTTTCCACTAGTGCGGTGCGGAATCGCCGCATATCACCGTTGACAAAATCGCATGCGGGTGCGATTCCGCATGCGTTTTTTGCCGCGATTCCGCATGCGATTTCGCATAGGCAGGGTATATGCGATTTTAACCATGTCACTGCCTGTGTCAATTTACATTACTTTCAATGCAAAATCGCACGCGAAATCGCGGGAAAAAACGCATGCAAAAAACGCATGCGATTTCCCTATTAAATACATTACCTGCGAATCGCCTGCATTCCAAACGCAGGTGAATTCTGCAGGGTCTACCGTGCAGAAAAATCCTGCAGAGAAAAACGCAAATGAAAACTGACAAGTGGAAACAGTCCTATCCACTTGTATTGCCTATGCGAATCCGCATGCGTTGTCTGCATGCGAATTCGCGCTAGTGGAAACGGGCCCTACACTTGTAAGGCAGTGTGAACAAAAGTATGAAGATGAATGGCCAGCTTTCAGTTCCTGAAGGGTAAAACCCTATATTAGAGGAGTGGGTTGAATATACATTATAGTCTTCTTAGTGAACAGAAGCAAAACAGGGCATTAAATACATAGAAGTAAACTATACTTACTATCTCCAGTCCTGTAAAAGTAAAGAGCTTTTTCCATCTTCTTCCTTTGTTCTTCCATCATTTCTGCCGTCGCCTGGTGACTGGCATCCGCCATGTTTAAATATTTGTGTTAATTGACCTGCAAAAAAAAAAAAAAAAAAACGAAAAAAAAAAAAAAAAAAAGACATTTATACTCAATAGTAGGAAGAGGGCTGGCATGTTGCTGCATATAAAGTAAGGGCTGATATGCTGGTCACCCATTTATTTAGGCATCAGTTAGCAGGCACAGGCTTCTCCCATCACCTTCTTATAGGATTACCTCAAGACTGACCCCCCTGCCTAGCCTATTTATAACCTTACCCCTGTCTTGTGCCTAACCCTAACTCCAACCTTTCCGAATCTACCACTGGAGTAGTGTAACGCGGCGCCCCTTCTTGCCTTGTGTCTAACACTATTTCTCACCTTCACACTGTTCTAAAGCATTAGCTATTTTAATAAATTCCTAACCAAACCAAAAAGCTATTTTCTTATCTATGGTTAGCCCTAAGCTAACCTAACACCTCATTGGTCCTTAATGATTCAATCTTTTTCATTTAATCTTAGGCCCCGTTCAGACTGCACGCGTTTCCAGCCGCGTTTTGGAAATGCGTGCAAGAGGCAGACACGCACGACATCAGACAGTGCATAGAGTGCACTGTCTAATGTTCACACTGCATGCGTTCCGGACCTGTGCGGTCCGGGAACGCATGCTGCACGCATTTTTTGTAAAAACGCGTGGCTGTCCCATTCACTTTTCAGTGATGGGATCAGCCACGCAACGCACACAACCGCGGATGGCGTGCGTTCACATGCGTTGCGTTCCGCACGCATGGCCATCCGCGTTTGTGATGTGAACGGGGCCATCTCTAGTAAGAAGAGTAAACTGAGTGAATATTTTGAATGGATACTGTAGGCAGTCCAGGGGTCAGGAACCTTTTTTGCTGAGAGAGCCATAAATGCCACATATTTTAAAATGTAATTCCGTGAGAGCCATACAATATGTTTCAAACTGGGACAGTGCGCATGTGCAGCAGATGGCTCATGTCCCTGTTGCCATGGTGATGTGTATACAGTTGATACGCTGGGCAGCGGAAGTGTTAGACACGTCTTCAGCTTCTATAGAGTTTAAGCAACATCAGCAATTTCCCAGAGAGCCAGACAGGAGAAATACCGACTAACAGCTTGTACAATTAGCTAGCTGACTTGGGGGGTTCATTCACTTTATAGGATGAGATCCCATCACTTTGGCCCAATAGGCTGCCTGTCAAGTGACAGGCAGCCTATTGAGCCAATCAAAGTGCAGGGATATCATCACTGGACCTGACAGGGTCCAGAGTGGGACAATTGGAGCAGCTGTTCCTTTTGGGGAGAGCGCGAGTAAAATAGCAGTTCATGCCACAGCAGTAGCGTGCCTACTTTCACAATTTGACTAAGCTGCGCTGCTTGAGCAGTGTAGCTTAGTGAATCAACCACTACTGATTTGTCTGTGAGCCTGATGTAGCCATCAAAAGAGCCACATCTGGCTCCCGAGCCATAGGTTCCCTACCCCTATTGAATAGACTAATGGTGGCCATACATGGTACAATAAAAACTTTCGATTATCCCATTTATTCAATCTAAATGATCGAATCAACTGAAAGTTGAAAATATTTTTTTTTCGATCAAGAAATTCGAACGATTATCCCGTTTTTTTCGAGAAAAATCAGATCGGACATGCTGGAAAAATCTGTATATTCGATCTAACGGAATAATCGAACTAAATTATCTAATCGAAAAAAATTTTTAAAAAAATTGTACCATGTATGGCCACCCTAAGACTAATGATGGCCACTAATGATCCAATCTTTTTCATCCAATCTTACCAAATCTATGTAGTATAAGGGTAAATTGAGTGAATATACTGAATGGATACTTCAGGCAGTTACCTTATATTACATAGAAATGGTAAGATTGGATGAAAAAGATTGGATCATTAGTGGCCACCTTACGCTTATCCTACCTTGACATTCTCCACCCTGAAACGTAACTTCTTTTGATACTGTGAACTTTAAGGGTGGCCACAAATGATCCAATCTTTTTCATCCACTGTTACCCTTTCTATGTAATACAAGGGACTGCCTAAATTAAAATATAAAAAAAAAAAGAATTCCTTTTCAATCTGCAGTCCCAGAAGCATTTCCTGAACTGCAGTTTAACTGAAAATAGAAATATACCAACCCGCCTCGCTACTTGCTTGCAAGCTATTTTGGCAGCTAAACTTTGCATCAGCCGTTCAGGAAATGCTTTTAAAAACAAAGAACACCACGAGAATTCCCCATGAGGAGATGGACTAGTACAGAACCTGTCAGTTCTGTTAGATTTTAACTGCTTGTTTTTTTCGCTGGAGTGGACCTTTAATATAGAAAAGGCAGATTGCAAGGCTCTTTTTCTAATCTAGCTTCTCAGCGTAGATGTATAAAGTGCACACATTGTATAAACTAGTCATACTGAAAACGATAATATCACTTTGCATAAACCACATCACTTTTTATGGCAGCTCCAACCTCTCTGTTTTGACGTTGTGTATGACTCATAGAAGCCGGTACCATACAGCCACATTACTCTTAACATGGCTCTCAGTATTTTATGCTATAGTCTTGGTATGTCTGCGCCGTGGCAGTAAATGATTGGTGGTGACTGCCCAGCAGCACACAGTGTGGTGTAATAAGTCTGCTCAACACCCTGATGTATATACCGGGAAATGTAAAGAGTATGAGCTGCAAGCAGCATATGGTCAGCCTGGGTTCTTGGCCCAAAGTTACTTTTATTATATAACACATTTATATAACACTAACATATTCTGCTGCTCAGAGTACATTGAATAATTCATGCCGCTAAGGGCCTAAAGCACTAAACATTAATAAGGCTGCAGTAATCAGCACATAACGTACCGCTGGTCACCGCACCTTAGTGAAGCCTGCATTCTGGCTTGACTCAGTATAGTAATGTTGCTTAGATGTGAGAGCTGGTGCGTTATTATGGCACAGCACCACTCAGTAAATGCTGCGGCTCCTGTTTTCTTCGGTGACAGTGCTGAATGCATGCAGCACCAAGAAATACAGATTACAACAAAACTAAAAACATGGCCCGCCTCTTATTAGTAGGGAAGGACTCTGAAATGGGGGAGTGGGTGCGAAGTTGATTTTCACCACTGGTGGGCACAGGCAGGGCCGGCCCTAGACTTTTTGCCGCCTGAGGCAAAAAAAATTTTTCCGCCGCTCTGGGGGGCCGCCGAGCTGGAGGGGTAGCTGGCAGGACGGGGGTATTGGGCCTAGCGGCGGGGAGGGGGTCGTACCCCCCTCCCTCGCCTGGGTCCCCCGAACTGCGCTCCCCTCCAGCCTTACATAGAAGAAGCAGCCGCTATTTGTAAGACGCACGGGCGGGGAGGACTCACCTCTTCCCAGCGTGCGCTCCACTGACATGCTGCAGGAAGTGATGTCAGTGGAGCGCACGCTGGATCGAGGAAGAGGTGAGTCCTCCCCGCCCGTGCCTCTTACAAATAGCGGCTGCTTCTATGTAAGGCTGGAGGGGAGCGGAGGACGGGGGACCCAGGCGAGGGAGGGGGGGTACGACCCCCTCCCCGCCGCTAGGCCCAATACCCCCGTCCTGCCAGCTACCCCTCCAGCTCGGCGGCCGGCTCCCCGCACGGACGGGCGGATGCCGCCCCTGGAAATTTGCCGCCTGAGGCAAAAGTTTCACCCCGCCTCATGAGCGGGCCGGCCCTGGGCACAGGGCTCTAAATCCCTGTGCTTGGTGGGGTGCTTGATAACAAGAGCTTTCTCTATAATTTTGAGATGTGGGAGAAAATTGGAGAGCTCAGCAAATAATATACATAACTTCATTTGAGTTACTATAAGTTCGACATGATGGGCTCAGCAAGGTTTCAGCATCGGCATTAAGATCTTCTTTTATGATTCTTCCCCCTTGATCACCTAGCCTTAACCAATCTCCCTAGTCAAAAATCCATCCCTGGTGCCTTAACCTAACTTTGCTTATTAACGTTAAAGAGGAACTTTACCTCGGGATTGAACCTCATCCCAATCAGTAGCAGATATTGTGGGTAATGACAGCTGTTTCCCGCTGCCAAGCAAGTGCATAGAACTAGTAAACGAAAATTCCACAGAGATCACCTGGCAGGATTAAAGATGTTTATAAAAAATATCTTTGGGTGCAATCCTTTATGACGTGAAGGATCAAAACACAGTCCTCTTAAGGGGCAATCCACCTTGCCCACCAAGTCACATGTATAGCTTTAGAAAAGGACTTATGTGGATAATGCAATCTCAAAAAAGGCAAAAAACTTTTCAAAAAAACTTTATCGACACATATAGAAAAAAGGGGATAGATCAAAAATAGTATGAAAAGCACGGTTCTTCAATTTCATACAACAAATCTTCATATGATCAATAAAACAACACTTGACCCAGTAGGCTTAATAAGTGGTTGTAGCTTTACCGGTATTTTATCCCAAAACAATGGTTGTAGCTTTATGGGTATTTTTTCTCAAGGCAACGACACATGTTTGTTTCGGGCTTTTATATAGATTTTTATGCGCCCTTCATCAGGCCGTGATACCCAGCTCTGTGTGGCTCAACCATAACAACCAAATGGAGTAAAAAAAACGAATCAAGGGAGGCGTCTGAACCCACCAGACGCACTAACAATGACCTTCCCAATGGCGGTAAACAAGAAACGCTGCTAGGTGGGAGTTCCCACTTGTAAAGCTACAACCACTTATTAAGCCTACTGGGTCAAGTGTTGTTTTATTGATCATATGAAGATTTGTTGTATGAAATTGAAGGACCGTGCTTTTTATACTATTTTTGATATATCCCCTTTTTTCTATATGTGTCAATAAAGTTTTTTCGAAAAGTTTTTTGCCTTTTTTGAGATTGCATTATCCACATAAGTCCTTTTCTAAAGCTATACATAGGACTAAAGATGTTGACACCTGTGATAAATTTCTGAATTTTACACACCGGAAACAAGCATGTAGCTAATCTTGTCAGATCTGACAATAATGTCAGAAACACCTGATTTGCTGCATGCTTGTTCATGGTCTATGGCTAAAAGGTTCAGCAGGACTGCCCAGCAACTGGTATTGCTTAAAAGGAAATAAATATGGCAGCCTCCACATCCTTCTCGCTTCAGTTGTCCTTTAACGACTGTGTCACAAATTTGACCAATAACCTGGTTATATTAAAGGGGTTCTCCTCTGGTACCTGTCAAAAAGCTAAAACTGACACTTATCTGGGGCTTCTATTGGCCACCTGCAGCTGTAATGTCCCGCGCCGTCCTCCTCCGATGCTCCATTCCCCACCGCCGGTAATCTGCTAATTATTAGTCTAACTAGACGAATAGAACAGCGGCTGCACGGCCTTGGCTGCTCGTGTGTTTGCTCCCATGCGCGTCATCAGGAGCTTACTGTGCAGGCGCAGTACGAAAGTTTCCTTGTACTGCGCTTGCGCCGTAAGCTCCTGATGATGCGCCGCAGTTCTATTCGTCTAGTTAGACGAGTAATTAGCAGATTACCGGCAGCGGGGAACAGAGCATCGGATGAGGACGATGCGGGGCATTACAGCTGCAGGGGTCTAATAGAAGCCCCAGGTAAGTGTCAGTTTTAGCTTTTTGGCAGGTACCAGAGAACCCCTTTAAGTACTCCTAAAAGAGGACTTTAGTCAAGACAAAATTAACCCCATATATGAACATATTTGTAAAATGGTTTCAAATGCACACTATACATGAGTTCCCAGCACTGTATTTCAGTTGTTATGCTTTTATCCCAGGACTGAACATCTCTGTTAGCTGATGTTCTCCAGAATACACAGAGAAATCTCTTCATCTTAAGTAGGATTGTGAGGTTACAATAGGTGGAGATTTTATGTGGCTGATTCATTTCTCTGCCAAACAGAGTTTCCAGGAACAGAATGCAGACACTGGCAAGCAGGAGCTCTTGTGGCATATTAATTAATGAATATAAAGCCTTATAGCACTCCTCCTTTAATCTACACATACAAAAGCTGATTGTAAAGTCAGATTAGCCCATCTCGGGCTGCCGGCCAAGCATCTCACACCTTCAAAGAGCACTCAAACTTTTACTCTATTTCAGACATTAGCTGGAGTTGAATATGCGGAGCAGTGACAACCATTGGTCTGTTTCAGTAAAGATCAGGGATTTGCACTACATCCCCCACTGAAAATCCCCCGGTCTAAAATACCTTCTCATCATCATTATTCATTGACAAATTCACCAAGTCCAAAAACTTGAAAAAGGTCATCAAACATCTGGATTCATTCTCTTTCCCATTGGAAGGTACTTTCCCAAGTACCTTCCAGCGGCAGATCCCGCAGCGTCTCCGGCGGTGTCTTCTGACTCGTGCGTGCGTGGTGCGACCTTTAGGTCGCGCGCGAGTTCGAGTGAGCTTTATAGGCTAAGGAGGAGGATGTAGGGATGGCTGCAGGTGATGTCACTAGGTGACATCACCAGATGGGAGTGGCTACTGATTGAACATTTTGTATTTAAAGACCAGAACTATCAGTGCTCGCCGACCTTGATACTAATCAGTTCACTGGTTCTAGGTCTAGCTAGCTACTTTGAGCTACATTGATATATTGTGTAGACTCACAATATATATGTCCTCCAGTTAGTCGGTCTTTTGTTATTTTCGTAATTATTCTAGTAATTTATCTATAACATTATATTGTATATTATCTGTGTACCGACTTCTCGCTTGCTTCCTGACCTCGCTATTGTCTAGCCCTCTTGTACCTCTGCCATCTGATTATGTTACCGACTCGGCCTGTCCCTGACTTCGTTACTGCCTGATCCTTGCAACATGACTAACTTCTGATTTATGTGTATGACCCAGCTCAATTATAGACTATGATTTAGCCTAGCTACTCTGTACCTCGCTATCTCTGACCTGTACATGACCTCAGCCTGATCTAGACTACTCTTTGTGTATTATTGTGGTAATTACCTATACGCTACCTCACGTACCTGAACTGCATGCTATCTCATCACGCTCCAGTGTGATACCCATGTTGAAGAACAGCTCCATGAAGTTTCAATGGACTGGGATAAAATACGCAGGATATTTGTAATTTACCCCTTTTTTATTATATTTCTTGTCCTTAAAAAGTTGTAAGCAATAAAATTGTTTAAAATTTCAACTGAATCATTACCATGATAGAAGATAGTTGCTGTACCTGTGAGGAGTATAATGGAGGGCAAGGTAGGGATTACGTCTACCGGTATAAGTAGATGTTCAAGGCAGGTTGAATAGGAGATTGCAAAAATTAGGCTAGGGTTACATTGGCCATTGAGTCCGTTGTAATGGGCTCATTGTAATGCAGAACGTCCCACTGCAATGCAAAAGCAATGTGACATTCACAGTGCGGCCAGTGGTGTAACTACAATTCATGCGGCCCCCCAGCAAAACTTTGAGGAGGCCACCCCAATGTCCTCACCTCTTCCCTTGCCTCCCCTACTCGGCCTTGGGACCCACCTTAAAAGGGTCATAAAACAAGTGTGGTCATCATGATGTTCACACTCATAACAAGTGTAGCCACAGAAACACCTGATCTGAAGTATAATCCCCTGTATTGGCGGAAGGGAAGGTTAGTTGTTGGGTCCCCCATAGCATGAAACGTTATATCCTAGGAGAAAAGGGTCATTAATTGAATAAGAGCCAGAGGCCCATATGCATTTAACTTTTTCTCCTGAGTTTTCTCCTAGGTGATATTTTCAAGTTTGTCAATAAAATGCCCTTTAAACCACCAGCAAACAAACAAATACTCAAAATAACTTTGACAGTACTTTTTACCTACTTCCATTGCAAAAGTGCTAAAATTTTATTTTATATACAAGTACAGAGGCGCCAGAAGAATAAAATTCACAAAAAAGTTTAAAAAGTATTCAGGTGGCGGTGGTGGACCGGCCACACCCAGAGACCGACACAATGCTGTTGATTGTAGATACAACGATTTATTCACATACTCCTAACCAATATCTGCAACGCGTTTCACGGGCAACATCCCGCTTCATCAGGCAATAAAACAACAGGAGTATCACACAGCGTGGAGTCCAAAAGGAGCTTGGCACCTCTGTCAATCAGAGAGATCACAGAGGTGCCAAGCTCCTTTTGGACTCCACGCTGTGTGATACTCCTTTTGTTTTATTGCCTGATGAAGCGGGATGTAGCCCGTGAAACGCGTTGCAGATATTGTTTAGGAGTATGTGAATAAATCGTTGTATCTACAATCAACAGCATTGTGTCGGTTTCTGGGTGTGGCCGGTCCACCACCGCCACCTGAATACTTTTTAAACTTTTTAGTGAATTTTATTCTTCTAAGGCCTTTGTACTTGTATATAACAGTCCGTCCACCCTTGGTGGAAGGGTGAAAAACCCCCTTTTTCCTCTTATCTACAGAGAGCGACTTCTTAATCCTGAGTGGGGACAGGTCTAATCTCCCCACCTGCATATACAGTGGTTACCTGACTGGTAACCCAGGTTTGTAAGTATATTACTTACTTCTCAATATTGCTCTTTTGGTTGAAACATATTACACTATATTGGGCTCTCGGTCTCCATTTCTATAAAATTTTATTTTAAATTGAAAATGTAAAATTATCGCCTAGGAGAAAACTCAGAAGTAAAAATAATTGCATATGGGCCAGGGTACCTTATTTAATTCACCTTTTCTCCTACATTTTCTTGTAGGAGATAATTATCCATTTTCTTTTTAAAAGAACTTTTCAGCACTCTGCCATTGAAAAGGTACTGTCAAAATTATACTGGGTAATATATTTTCTTTCTTACTGGTGGCTTAAAAGGCATTTTATTGAAGGTGTGAAAATATTGTTGCAACAGTGATCATTTATAGATTAGACATCTTGATTGGCTTTGGGAACATATGTTCCCATTCAACGATCTGTGCACTACCACTTGATGCCACAGGCCCGCTCATAAACAGGAAGGGGCGAATATCTAGGTCCCTGGGAGCTAAAGTGCAGTTTTCAGGACTTAAATTCTCATCCCATGGGATGGAAAGTGGTTAACAAGGGGCAAGGTATATATTTAAATTATCATATATTTATGCATCATTTAAAATATTAAAGACTACCTGAACCGTCTGAGGTACTAGTAAAACAGCATAAGGGTTAATAATGCAGTGCTCTAAATGCCCATCTCTCTGCAGAAAGTCATAAACTGGATAAGAAGAACTTCTAAGTGCATGGAACAAATAAGTTCAATAATTCAAAATTGTCTGCAAGGGAGCTGAAAAACATAAAAAACTGTTGTCCTTCACTTGAGACAATAAAAACTTTAAACTTTTTAAGATCTTTAGCTTTCAAACACTCTTCAGCCACCCAATCACGCAGGCAAAGAGGTACACATCCCCCCAAATTATTGCTATTGCTGCTTCTTGTCTACCTCCTCCTCATATCTTGCCCTCACCTTACTTAAAACCAGAATGGCCAAGCAGGGATCATCAGGATGGCCAATAGTAGGAGGAGATTATTTAGTTTGACTGGCATTCTCACTTCCCGATTCTCAGCAGTATGAATGTAGACCAAAAGCTCTGTGCTACTAATATCCATCATGGAGAGAAGAGATGCTAGGGAACTGATCAGACTCCTGGGTCCAGATTCTGCTACTTTTTCTCCAAAGTTTAGAGATATTTTTACATGGGATGCTAAGTGAAGTGAATATTGCAGTGTTCATTTCTACATGAGTTAGAGATAAATCTCCAGTGGACACCCCTATTTAGATGACCAACATTAGAATTACCATTTTTTTGTTGTGAGCTCCTCTGACTTCCAGTTTTTGCTTTTGGATAGGTAGTGAGAAGACAGGGAAATAAAAAGAGGAACCTAACATATGTTCTTACTTTTCCTCACTCTGCCCAGCAAAAGGAAGAGCTTTAGTTTTAGTATCAGTGTAAGCACATTTAGAGATGCAATAAACTTGAGTGTACTCTGGTGCTTTCCTCAGTAATGTCACTTTTGTAGATAAGATCGCCTGGAAAAAAGCAGATCTTTGCTGTACACGTCCCCCTATCACCTGTTATCAGTGGCATGTGTGCTCACCTCGATATCTCTCAGAACCTGGGTGTTTGTGCCTCAGGTCACTCTGCTTGACCCACACGATCCATTCTGTGTCTCTTTCTGTTCCCTTATCCCAACACACCCGAGGTGAATGGACACTGGGACTTTCACCCGGGAAGCTCCTACATGAACGTCAATGACGCGCTGCAAGCTGCCAGTTATTAACTATTCAATGTGAGGCCTCTGTGTTCCTTTTCACACTATCATAAAGGACAGCGACAAATACAAATTTCACTGGGAAAATGTAGACTGCAGCCATTCTTACACTGTGAGTGGCAGGGTAGGGTTCTCAAACTTTGCACAGTTGGTCACTGGGTGACTGGGATTAATATTCAGAAAAGTGGGTGGAGACTACGAAAGCCAATCAAAATTCACCTATTTTTTTTTAAGGGGAAAATTTAATTGCTGCCATTCTTGCACTGTTAATGGCAGAAGCCTCAAACCTGGTACAGTTGGTCATTGGGTGACTGAGGTTCAAATTCAGATAAGGAGGTGGAGCCACAAACAGCCAATCAGATTTCTTTCATTTCAATGCAAATTATTGATGCCAAAGACCGAAAAGCTCACAAACTTGGGCATTGAGGAATTGAGTAATTGTGTGTTAGGGTTAGAAAAAGTGGGCGCAGCCAACCACCAGCCAAATACATACCCGTCCAACGCCGGGCTATCAAAAAAAAGTTTAGAAAATAAATGTTTGTTTGTTGCTGCCTCATTCATATTGGAGAGGTTACCCCACTTATTGTCTCAACAGGAAGCGATAGGTGTTCTCACAGATAGGAACACAAGAAGGTAGATGTCTTAAATCCTTTCATACTATCCAAAAAAAAATGTGTTAATTTTATGAAGCTTGGAATTGGACCAAAGCAATAGCCGATGATTTTGGTGATCGAATTCCAAGCTCAGAACAGGATCATCCACCAGGCAACCTAGGCAGGTGCCTGGGGCCTAGGGGGTGTCAAGGGGGCCACTAGCCACCTTCTCTGACCCCTCTCCACTTCACCTTACCAAAAAGACTACAAGGAGGCCCCAAATCTACTACCTTACCTTGGGCCCCATTACATCTTTATCCATCTCAGTCCAAGCTGCATACGTTTGCATAAAATTAACATAAAATTAGCATCAGCTCAAACATTTAGCATCTCTGGCCATCTCTCTCCAAAACAAGAATATTTTTTTCCCTGGAACTAAGCTTTAAAGTATACCTCAACTGAGAAGGATATGGTGGCTGCAATATTTTAACCTATTTTGGTTCCTGGACGTAGAAACTACGTCCAGGAAGCATGCGCGCTACCGTGCGCTCCTGCGGCCGATCGCGCGCATGCACATGCGCTCCCGGCCCGCGGTTCGTTAGCCAGGCAATCAGTGAATCGGGCTATGGTGCCCGATCACTGATTCCTCTCCCCCGCTGAAAAAGCGACAGCTTCTCTCGGAAGCTGCGCCTTTTCTGGCCGTTACCTCCCCCATGCGTCGCTCTAAGCGTGTGTTACGCTTAGAGTGACGTCATGTAAACAAACTCATGGCCGCCATCTTGTGGCCAAAAAGTAATACTACAACTAAAAGTAAAATAAAATGAAAATCAACACACATTTACATTATAAACCTATTGTTTACCTCTCACCCTCCCAAAACTACCCAAATAAAATGTTTAATATAAAAAAACAAAAACATTACAATAAAAAAAAAAAACATGTAAATATTTACCTAAGGGTCTAAACTTTTAAAATATCAATGTAAAGATGAAATAATTTCTATATTTTTTTTTTATTTTAAACTTGTAAATAGTGATAGATGCAAAACGGAAAAAATGCACCTTTATTTCCAAATAAAATATTGTTGCCATACATTGTGATAGGGACATAATTTTAACTGTGTAATAACCGGGACATATGGGCAAATACAATACGTGAGTTTTAATTATGGAGGCATGTATTATTTTAAAACTATAATGGCTGATGTAATGATCCGCTCAGCTGCCTGCGCAGGCAGGCAGCTTTTTGACCACTGTTCAGGTCTGCATTCTGCAGGTCTCTGGAAGAGAGACCTTTTGTCAGTTTTGCAGCTTGCTGCTGCTGGGGAATTTGCATACGTTTGTCATGCAAATTTCCTAGCCACATCCTCTGGAGGTTTGTACTATAAATACCATGTGATATCACAGTATGTCGCTGGTCATAAGGGTTAGTCCTGTGAAACACTCCTGGAGTGTCAGCCTTGCTCATTGTGTAAAGATTAGCTTAGAGTAATTCCTGGGACTGCACTAGGCAGGTTCCCTAGTGCAGTTAGGATTGCATATCTGTTTGTTTGTCTGTTACGATTGTCCTGTCCCAGCGGTGGTCGACAGGAAATCGTTCTGTGTGTCTGGGTGCTAACCGGAACAGCGGTTGTTACTGGTAGCCCCTTCTGATCTGTCTTGCCTAGATCGCACTCGCCTTGCGCTAGTGCTGTGGATCCTCCTGGTCTCCATCTCTCTTGCTGTACTTGGATCGCACTTGCTCTGGCAGAAAGAGCAGTGGATCGTATCTCTCACTTATTCCTGTTTTCATGTCTCTGTCTTGTCTGCTACGAACGCTTGCTGGAGAATCGGTGAGGTAACCGTTAGCAAGCGCTCACGTCCTCTGTTTCATGTTTGTCTGTCGGTGGTTAGTTAGGCGTGCTTGTCTCTGTTGTGCTTAACACGCGGAGACCGCGCATAAACGCGTGTACTGTTGCGAATGAGTGCGGTGTTCGCGTTTAGTTAGTGTTTGTTATTTTCCTTATCTTCTCATTGTATGATTTGCTGTGCCTTTGCTACTCTCGTGCTCTGCCTTGCTGTAGCCTTGTGTCACCTCTGGCAATCGCCTCTCTCGCGATTGCATTCCTACTTCATATCTGCCGTTGTGTATGCACCGTCGCGGGTTGGCGACTAGTTTGGTGCACACACATACAATCTGTCCCTTTGCTCAATCTCATTCGCAATCACTTCTCAGGCGATTGCGTTCTCACTCGGTTTCCTTTGTTGTGTGTCCGCCATCGCAGGTTGATGGCTAGATTGGTGGACATACATACATTCCTCATCTGTGCTTATTCTGTCTTGTGTCGCTGTTAGCAACCGCCATCTCCGGCGATTGCCTTCTCACTTTATCTTCCTGGTTGTGTGTTCATCGTCACAGGGTGGCGACTAGATTGGTGAACACACATACCCTCTGTCACTTTGATCTCTCTCTTTCAGGGCTATCTTGCCCTGCGTTTCTTCCCTTCGTGCAATTCCTGTCTTGCGTCTGTGGCAGGGCAGAGGAGCTGTTCCTCTGCACTCCACAGCTCCACCTGCCGACAGGAATTTCCCTCTACAGGTGCATTGCACCTTTTGCTGGGTTCCCTCAAATTATACGCTTGTGGAGGATTTCCGCAGTGTCAGCGCACGTCTTGTGCGCTGATCACGGAGAGAATTCCACAATCGTTACAGCTGAAAACTGAGAAATAATCAATTTTTTTCCGTTTTTTTCTTACTCTTCCTGTTAAAATGCATTTACAGTAAAGTGGCTCTTAGCAAAATGTACCCCCCAAAGAAAGCCTAATTGGTGGCGGAAAAAAAAAGATATAGATCAGTTCATTGTGATAAGTAGTGATAAAGTTATAGGCTAATGAATGGGAGGTGAACATTTATCAAGTGAAAACGACGGAACGCGAATGGGTTAAACAATGCCAGTTGCCTGGTAGTCCTGCTGACCTGCTTTGGCTGCAGTAAAGCATGAAACAACCATGAAGCTAATCCAATCGCACTTCGTTCAGAAACTTACAAAAAATATGTCAGCCTCCATATTCCTTTACTTTAACTGCTTACTTCTCAAAAAAGTGTTTCTCTGGCACCCTTTTTGCTTATTGAGATCATTCTAGACATCAGTAATTCATGTAAGCTTTCATTTTGTTGAGGAATTCTTAAATGTCTACCTAGTTGGTGTGCTGGGAAATTGTCCTTTGGATAAATGGCCCTGCCCTTGAAGATGTCCCTCTGTTGCAGGCCTAATTGTTGGGATGTGTGGATTCTTCCAGCTGTGTAAAACATGCAAGTGGTCATTCACATACTGTAGTAACTGATTTTTAAACCGATACCTATTTACTTTACTCAGTATGAAATGAGTTTACATTAACACCAGAGAGAGGTCAGTTGTAAAGGCAAGATTCACCCCTCAGAATGTGTCTGCTGCCTGCTGGCCATTGCTTTCCGCATTTACAAGCACATTTGGATAATTCATGTTTATGCAGTGGCGGACACAGCCAGCAGTGGGCCCCTGTGCAAAATACCAATTGTGGGCCCCTAACAGGCAACTAAAAGTGGGTGTGGCCATAACTAAATTGGGTGTGGTTACACATTGCATATATTTACCAATACAGTCTATGGCAACCTTCCCTGAGGCCCAGAAATATTTCTTGATGCATACATGTAACATCTGCATTATATAGGTTACTGAACAAAAGCAAAACGTAACACCAATCCTGCATCAGGACAGAGCATGACATGACAGGCTCTGTCTTTTGTACTTGAATGCACACCTGCAGCAAATGCAAATTAATGTAGGCAAAGATGGTGCAGTCTGCAGTGGCAGCGTGCAATCTAGACTACCTGGCTGGAACCTAGTACAGAGGGTGAGTGAGCTAGGAGGCAGGAGGTGCACTGGGAAGACAAGGCAGTGGATTGTAAACAGTGGGTGGCCTGGTGCGGGTGGTAGGGTGCACAGATAAGATAGATAGAATGGTGGGGGCGGAGGGCAGGGGCAGATCAGATAGATAGCCTGGTGGGTGGAAGGTGGGCAGATAAGATAGATAGCTGGGTGGGGTTAGGAGGGTGGGCAGGTGGGAGGGTAGGCAGATAGATAGCCGGGTGGCAGGGTGGGCAGATAGATAGCCGGGTGAGAGGCTGGGCAGATAGATAGCCAGGTGGGCAGATAGATAGATAGATAGATAGATAGATAGATAGATAGATAGCCGGGTGGGCAGATAGCCAGATGGCAGGGTGGGCAGATAAATAGCCAGGTGGGCAGATAGGTAGCATCAGATAGATAGCCGGGTGGGAGGGTGGCCGGATAGGTAGCCAGGTGGGCAGATAGGTAACCAGGTGGGAGGGTAGGCAGATAGGTAACCAGGTGGCAGGGTGGGCAGATAGGTAGCCGGTGGGAGGGTAGGCAGATAGGTAGCCGGGTGGGCAGGTAGCCGGGTGGGATGGTAGGCAGATAAGTAGCCGGGTTGACAGATAGGTAGCCAGGTAGGCAGATAGGTAGCCGGGTGGCAGGGTGGGCAGATAGGTAGCCGGGTGGGCAGATAGGTAGCCGGGTGGGCAGATAGGTAGCCGGGTGGCAGGATGGGCAGATAGGTAGCCGGGTGGCAGGGTGGGCAGATAGGTAGCCGTGTGAGAAGGTAGGCAGATAGGTAGCCGGGTGGGAGGGTAGTCAAATAAGTAGCTGTGTGGGCAGTTAGGTAGCTGGGTGGTAGGGTAGGCAGGCAGGTAGCTTAGTGGGGGTGGGGGTCCCGACTCCTATCCTCCCTGCCTCACGTGGGGGTCCCCCCTACTTTTATGAGCAGCGGAAGAGCGGCAGATACAGCAAGGCTCCGGTGAAGTAAAGCAAATTATAGAGGTCCAGCCCCCCAGTCCACGCTGTCTCCTCTGTATGCCGCTCGCACTAAATCAGGAAGCAGTGCGAGAAGCATACAGAGGAGACAGCGAAGACCGGGAGGCTGGACCTCTACCGTCTGAGTACCCCGCCAGAGCGTTGCTGTAACCGTCGCTCCTCCGCCCCGCTCATAATAGGAAGAGGGCCCGCCGACCTGAGGGAGGGGGAGAATAGGAGTCGGGTCCCCCGGGGGAAAAATAGTTATACATTTTTTTTATTTTTTTTTAAATTAAAAAATAAAACTGGCGAAACTGAATGGGCCCCTCAGAAACGGAACGTGAGTATGTCCGCCACTGTGTTTATGTCCTATAGAACCTAGGCTCTCAACTTAGTATGTCTACCACAGGGGGTTCTTGGATTGAGTTCAGGGGGTACTCGGACTAGTCATCGTCAGTCTATTACAGTGGGTTTGGATATTAAGAAAGTGATAAATCATATATAAATGCTGAATAAGTATTTTTTATCAAATTTAAGCATACTGGAATGTTTGAAAAGCATTTATACACAACTGTTAAGTACTCTTAAAGAGGACCTCCAGTGAAAATAATGTAGTAAAAAAAGTGCTTCATTTTTTACCATAATTATGTATAAATGATTTAGTCAGTGTTTGCTCATTGTAAAATTTTTCCTCTCCCCGATTTACATTCTGACATTTATTACATGGTGACATTTCTACTGTGGGCAGGTTATGTAGCTGCTCCTAGCTGTTTTGGCTGTTAGAGACAGCTGTAAACAGCTAATTCCTGTCTGTGAACATTGTTACATTGTGGCAGTTTGCCCAGAGTACCGCGGTACTCAGAGCTTCTTGTGGGAGGGGTTTCAGCACAAAATCAGTCATACAGCGCCCCCTGATGGTCTGTTTGTGAAAATCATTATATTTCTCATGTAAAAGGGGGTATCAGCTACTGATTGGGATAAAGTTCAATTCTAGGTTGGAGTTTCTCTTTAACAAAATAGATGTGTCAAAGGGAACTGGAGATGATGTGGTTCACAACAGAAAACACTGTCTTACATACAAGGTTATATTCTATAATGATGTTGAAAAACACTGCTATTGAACACAGATTCCAACACATGGTACGTGTATGTTAGGTTCAGTGGGTACCAGGGGCGGACTGACAACTCATGGGGCCCCCGGGCAATAGGAGATTATTGGGCCCCCATACCAGTGTTTCCCACCTTTCACGTTATATTTTTACAGACTAAGATATAATAATTTATTGACAACAGTAAATATGTTATATTGTGATATTGTACACTCACAAAAACCCCTGCGGCGTGCCAAAAAATGGGTGTGGTCACGCAACAGAATGTGGACGTGGTCATGGGTGGGGCAAAATATACATGACCTTAGCAGTGGTGTAAAAGGTCTGCCGGGGAAGTTTGAACTCTGCCATAGTGTTTCCCCCCAAAATACATGTAATCTGACAGCATTTCACCAAAAATCCATGCAATTTGGCAGAGGTTCCTCCAAAATACAGATAATATGGCAGTCGTTCCCCCAAAATAGACGTTATCTGGCAGCAGCGGTTCCCCCAAATACACATAATTTGGCAGCGGCTCCCCAAAAATACATGTAGCAGCAGTGGTTCCCCCAAAATACACAGAATCTGGAAGCAGCAGTTCCCCCATTATACACAATCTGGCAGCGGTCCCCCAAAAATACACATAATCTGGCAGCTGTTTCTCAAAATACACTTAATCTGGCAGCAGCAGTTCCCCAAAAATAGTTAATCTGGCAGCAGTTCCCCCAAAATAGGTGCCCCCAGTATAGGTAACCAGGTCAAAAGGTATCCCCAGTGGAAGTAACCAGGTCTATAGGTTTTCCCAGTGCAGGTATCCAGGTCTATAGGTGTCCCCAGTATAAGTAGCCTAATCTACAGGTGTCCCCAGAATAGATAACCAGGTCTATAGATGTCCCCATTTAAGATAGCCAGGTCTATAGATGTCCCCAGTTAAGATAGCCAGGTCTATAGGTGTCCCCAGTATACAGTGGTGTGAAAAACTATTTGCCCCCTTCCTGATTTCTTATTCTTTTGCATGTTTGTCACACTTAAATGTTTCTGCTCATCAAAAACCGTTAACTATTAGTCAAAGATAACATAATTGAACACAAAATGCAGTTTTAAATGATGGTTTTTATTATTTAGTGAGAAAGAAAACTCAAAACCTACATGGCCCTGTGTGAAAAAGTGATTGCCCCCCTTGTTAAAAAATAACTTAACTGTGGTTTATCACACCTGAGTTCAATTTCTGTAGTCAACCCCAGACCTAATTACTGCCACACCTGTTTCAATCAAGAAATCACTTAAATAGGAGATATCTGACACAGAGAAGTAGACCAAAAGCACCTCAAAAGCTAGACATCATGCCAAGATCCAAAGAAATTCAGGAACAAATGAGAACAAAAGTACTGTAATTGAGATCTATCAGTCTGGTAAAGGTTATAAAGCCATTTCTAAAGCTTTGGGACTCCAGCGAATCACAGTGAGAGCCATTATCCACAAATGGCAAAAACATGGAACAGTGAAGAACCTTCCCAGGAGTGGCCAGCCGACCAAAATTACCCCAAGAGCGCGGAGAAAACTCATCCGAGAGGCTGCAAAAGACCCCAGGACAACATCTAAAGAACTGCAGGCTTCACTTGCCTCAATTAAGGTCAGTGTTCACGACTCCACCATAAGAAAGAGACTGGGCAAAAACGGCCTGCATGGCAGACATCCAAGGCGCAAACCACTTTTAAGCAAAAAGAACATTAAGACTCGTCTCAATTTTGCTAAAAAACATCTCAATGTATTTTTCTCAAGCCCACACTAGCCGCACACAGATCAGCGCTCCCTCCGGTGGCTGAACAGCGGTAAGTCTCCGCCCGCTGTCAGCCGCTTCCAGCTGTGCGACATTTCGCAGATTACGGAGGGGAGAGCCAGGAAGGGGGGCCCCAAGGTGAGAGAAGGGGGGGAAACTTCCCCCCTTCTCCGCTGCTATGCCCATCGCGCTCCTTCACTGGCTGTCTCCCCTCCTGCTCAGGGTTCTCTGGCGGGTGGCGGGCCCCCCCCGACCACGGGCCCTCGGTCCGTGCCCGAGTGCCCTAATGGTCAGTCCGCCCCTGGTGGGTACTTAAAGTAAACCGTGACCTAGAATTGAACTTCATCCCAATCTTTTACATGAGAAATCTATTCCTTTTCACAAACTAATCATCAGGGGGCTCTGTATGGCTGATATTGTGGTCAAACCCCTCCCACAAGAAACTCTGAGGACCAGTTTCCTGGCAGTTTCCTGTCTGTGAACCTTGTTGCATTGTGGGAAATAGCTGTTTACAGCTGTTTCCAACGGCCAAAAAAGTAAGCAGCAGCTACATCACCTACCAACAGTAAAAATGTCACCATGTGATAAATGTCAGAATGTAAATCAGGGATTTAAAAGATTTTACAATGGGCAAACACTGACTAAATCATTTATAGATAATTATTGTAAAAATGAAGCACTTTTTTTTATTAAATTATTTTCACTGGAGTTACTCTTTAAACTAGTCAAAGTCAATTCATCAAAGCAAATTTTAGTATTACAATAAAATTATATAGAAACAATCCTAAATAAGTACTTAAATAATTATTTAAAAAAAATAAAAAGCACATAGAGCACTGGTAACATATATATATATATATATATATATATATATATATATATATATATATATGTAGACCCAAGCCTGTTTAAAAACAGACTCTAGGTCTTTTTTTACCGCCGCCGCCAGTCACTGCGCATGCGCGCGCACCCACTGCGCATGCCCACTGCGCACACGCAAATGCCCGCCCACCCACCTCGCTCCCTGGTCCCTCCAGCTGTCCGTTACTGCGCATTTGCGCAGTAACAAAATAACAGGAACGCTGCATAACTGCAGGACGCAGCGACACAGACTGATTATTATATAGGATCTATATATATATATATATATATAGAGAGAGAGAGAGAGAGAGAGAGAGAGAGAGAGAGAGAGAGAGAGAGAGAGAGAGAGAGAGAGAGAGAGAGAGAGAGAGAGAGAGAGAGAGAGAGATTTTGGGAAACGCTGTCTTTAAGGAGTATGCATATTAATAATCTTGAGATGAACTGCAATAGAGAATGGGTATACGAGCACAGAGCACAGTACAGCTGGCTCATCTTAGAAGAAACACTGGTGGCCATGCAAAGTTTTCAAACCTGTCCAGTGAGTCTATTAAAGATGAACTGTATTGAGAATAACATGATGAATAAAATTGCTTATTTTTACAATATTAATTTATAGATTATTTTGTCAGTTTTTGCCCATCCTATATAATAATCCCCATGTGTCTCTGCGTCCCTGTGTGTGTCTGTGCTTTGCGCTACTGCGCCGCACGGACAGCCCTGGGATAGGGAGCAGGATGGGCCAGGGGGCCGGGCGGCGTGTGTACACATGCGGCAGGCGTGTGTGCATGCTGCAGGCGGGCACAAGCTCGCTGACTTTGCAGGAATGGCGGCGGTCAAAGGGGAGGGAGGAGCGGGGAGGAAGGGGTTCCCGACACAGACCTAGAGCCCATTTTTAAATGGGCTTAGGTCTACTAGTCCTCTATAATAAAACCCCTTTGTCTCTGCGTCCCATCCCTGCACTTCCTGTGTGTTTCCTGTGTTTTTTGCGCTACTGCGCATGTGCAGGGAGGAACGCAGAGATTGAGGAGAGCTGAGGGAGGACAGGGCCAGAAGGGGCGTGTGGCATCGCGTGAGGCGCGGGTGTGCTGCGCACTCGCGCATGCATGGTGACTATGTGACGGTCACGGAGGTGGATGAGAGGGAAGGAAGGGGAGGGGAGGAGAGGGAGGCGGGGTTTCAAAACAGACCTAGAGCCCATTTTGAAACGGGCTTAGGTCTACTAGTCCTATATAATAAAACCCCTGTGTCTCTGCGTCCTTTCCCTGTGTGTGTGTGTGTGTGTGTGTGTGTGTGTCCCTGCTTCCAGACTTGACAGTTTGCTGTCTGTGAACCTCATTGCATTGGGGTAAATAACAGCTTTTTCCAACTGCCAAACAAGCAACATCTCCCTGTGTGCATATACTGCAGACAGAGGTGGAGGACAGGCTAGCGGGACGCATCTGTGCTCTTGGTGCTGGGGGGGAGGGGGCGTTCATTTTTTAATGGGCGGGCTTATTTACTAGGTGTAAAATATTTCCTCTCCCTGATTGACATTCTGAAATGTATCATTAGTGGTGACATCTTTAGTTCTGCCAGGTGATCTGAATATTCGTTACTGAGAGTTCTATGCACAGAGGGAGATATTGCTTGTTTGGCAGTTTAAAAAGCTGTTATTTCTCACAATGCAACATGGTTCATAGACAGAAAACTGTCAGGACCATGGTCATGACATCACACTGTGGGAGGGTTTTCACCACAAGATCAGACACACAGACCCCCCTCATGATCTATTCCTGAAAAGGTAAAGATATGTCATGGGAAAGAGCGTACCAGATACTGATTGGAATGAAGTTCATTCCAGGGTTATAGTTCCTCTTTAAGTCTGTACACATATTTATTTAGGGTACCCAAACTGGGTAATGCTGACCTGTTCCGCTGGACATCAGCATCAGGAATGATGCCACCCACACTCCTGGTAAATGCCTGAAGTCGGATGATCAGCTATGATTAATGTTTTTCACATAAGTGTTATTGTCACATATAAATGGAAATGGCAGAGGCTGTATGAACACTCCCGTCCACAGTTGCCCTCTCACCCATCCTCCATACCTGCTAGAACATTGCTATTGGCTATTACTGCTTCAGCAGACAGATGCATGTCTATGGCCACTGTATTCCTGTGATGGGCATCACGAAAACAGCCAATTTGGACAACTAAAATTGGATGCTCTTGTCCAGCTTTGAAATGAAATTTTAATTCTAAGACAATCAATTATTTTGGGCTACACTGTTCTTAATGAACATCTATATTGAAAGAAATATGGAGGCTACCATATTTATTTCCTTTTAAACATTATCAGTTGCCTGGTAACATGATAATCCTTTTGGCTGCAGAAGTATCTGGATCACACGCCTGAAACAAGCTTGAGGCTTATCCGGTCGGACTTCTGAAACTTCTGATCTGTATGCTTGTTCTAAAAGTATTAGAGGCAGAGGATCAGCAGGACAGCCAGGTAACTGGTATTGTTTAAGTGGAAATTAATGTGGCAGTCTCCAGAGGCGTAACTACAAATCATGGGGGCCCCCCCAGCAAACTCTGATGGGGCCCCCTTAATGTTCACAAATCATTGAGGGGCCAACCCCCCGGATCAGTGAATAATGGCGCACAGCGCCTATGCATAAAAATGGCGCTGCATTAAAAAGATACGCTTATCGCTATTTATTGTTAGTGCTGCATAATAGGGGAAAAAAGAAGAAAAACGGCACACAGTATCGTTATTTATCAATAGCGCCGTTCATATGCCAAACAGCAGACGTTATAGAGCACAGTAATGTTATTTATCAATAGCGCCCTACATAAGCCAAACTGAAGACATTCTTTAACTGCAAAACGGTGAATGGATTTAATATCACTGTCAAGGTTAGGGTTAGGCACCACCAGGGGAGATTTAGGGTTAGGCACCACCAGGGGGGTCTTAGGGTTAGGCACCACCAGGGGGGTGGTTAGGGTTAGGCACCACCAGGGGAGATTTATGGTTAGGCACCACCAGGGAGGTCTTAGGGTTAGGCACCACCAGGGGGGTGCTTAGGGTTAGGCACCAACAGGGGGTGGTTAGGGTTAGGCACTTCCAGGGGGGCTAAGGGTTAGGCACCACCAGGGGGTGTTTAGGGTTAGGCACCACCAGAGGGGTGGTTAGGGTTAGGCACCACCAGGGGGGTGGTTAGGGTGGGGTGGTTAGGGTTAGGCACCACCAGGGGGTGGTTAGGGTTAGGCACCTCCAGGGGGGTGGTTAGGGTTAGGCACCTCCAGGGGGATCTTAGGGTTAGGCACCACCAGGGGGGTGGTTAGGCACCACCAGGGGGGTCTTAGGGTTAGGCACCTCCTGGGAAGTGGTTAGGGTTAGGCACCAGCAAGCGGGGGTCTAGGGGTTAGGGATAGGTACAGAGAGGGTTCTGTGTGTTAACGCTAATTTTCGATAAAATAAACAGAGCTAAATAACGATAAGGCTTTAACGTTAAATAGCGATAAGCGACAAACGGATTAACGACAACACCGTGCGCCATTATTCGCAGGCGCCATTTTCAGATGGATCCCAACACACACGCACACACACACACACACACACACACACACACTGTAGTTACACCTCTTGCAGCCTCTGTATCCCTCTCAGTTCAAATGTTCAAATGTTCTTTAACTAAAGCTGCTCCTTCACTAGCACTACCAGGGCCGGATTTCTGGCAAGGCCACATAGGCCATGGCCTAGGGCACCAGAAATTTTGGGGCGGCTCCGTTAGGGGCAGTAAAGCTGTTCTATGCAGCCATCCCTATCTACAAGGACAGCTTTAACCTTTGAACCCTCTGTCCTGTACTTGTGTCATCCCTGCAAGACCTGTAAGCTCTATCCTACAGGTATACTTCAGCCTAACTCTCATGGTGACTCAATGGGTCCATCATTAACGAGATGACAAACGTAAAAGTTCTTAAGAAAAACATAACTTATAATCTATACGCGTATTACTGAAATGGTTATTGTCTGTGCCTTCCAATGATAGAAAGTAAGTAGAACTCTCGGGCACATAGAGATAACAACCATACGTATAGTTGGCCTTGGGCGGTAAAAAGTACAAATCCGGCCCTGAGCACTACCCACGTTCTGTAGTCCACACAGTAGTACACTGCATGCTGTATACATTCTGCCAGCACTGAACACTGCTAAACTGCAGAGAATTCAACAGCAATATGTAGGAAGCCCAATGTGGGGGACAGATCTACTGCCCCGTAAGGTTTCTTACCATTTCTGTTTAACTAATAAACAGCTTCTGCTGGCCTGAGATAAAACTATTAACATGAATGTATAAAAAATCCAACAGAAATGTTGTTCAAATAAATTTGCAGTTAACGGAGGTATGAATAACGTTTTTTGTTCCCATATAAGGCTGTACTCAAACAGTGCTAACACCTAAAGCTGCACAGTATTACAGGAAAGAGAACACAGACCATTACAGAAGAAAGCTTTGTACCTTCAGGGATGGGCAGGGTGTCCTGTCAGGTGAAGAGTCATTGGCACTGTGGCAGTATGTACTCTGTGTTTTATATTTCAAAGCCTATCACCCTTGGCATGTAACCTTCCTTATCTATCAGTGCAATACGTTTCTGATCCCGCTAGTGTCTTTGACCTCAAACTTCTGGTTACACTGTAACTAACCCTTCCCAGCCTAGGGAAGACAGGAGAGAATCCTGACATGAAAAAATCCACGTTAACCCTTCCCTTTTCAAAGGACAGGTAATGACCTGTGCACTGAATTATCTGCATTTAGCCCACCACAGGAGAGTGAATTGGTAAGTGCTCAATACTGATCTGATCTGACTATTAATGGCTGCAGAAAAAGCTTCCTTGGCAAACTTTTAGGACATCCAAGTTGAAAACTTAGGCCCAGAAAATGTTTATACATAGTTTATGTAGGATATCCGTGTTCTCGCTATCAGCCTCGGACTAGTAAGTAGTCGGCGACCTTTGAACCGAATAAGTATCACCCGTGCAGTTTGCTCTTGGACGCCGCTCTGAATGCGCTCCCAGTGCTGTCTTGACCGCAGCCCACACGCTCACAGGTGCTGACAGTGTTGTGAGAGCACACGCCACAATCACAAAGGCACCAGGTGCACAGCCACAGCGGTATCCAAGAGTGAACTGCGCAAGTGGTGGGTGATGAATATCCGGTTCAAAGGTCGCCGACTACTTGTGGTCAGGGCCTAGTCTGGAACTGATTGCGGGGAAACAGAACCTGGTGAAGGGAAACAGAGACAGTGGTTCTGATGTGGATAGCCTACTTAAAGTATGTTTAGGCTCTTTTTTTTTTGTCCTAAGTTTTAAACGCGGACATCCTTTAGAGGCGCATAGCGTAAACTTCTCTGCATTACCAGATATAGCAAGAGGCCAAGAGCTGAAACCAATTACACAACACTATCTCTCTACCCTAAAAAGAAACATTGGTTAACATGCAATTACATAGCAGGGGCACCATGTGCTATCTGGTACCCCCTCCGTAACCTCTTCTGAGCATTACCCACACTTGGGAACACAGCTGCTATGTGACTAGGGAGCTTCATTACCTGGAGGGAACCCTAGGCCTCTGAAACGGCAGAAGTGCAGGCAGTGTCCCAAGCACTCTCACCACATGGGACCAGCACTTGCAACTTATCTGCATTTATAAAGCTTTAAGTGTAACTCTAATCATACAGTACAGCTTTCAGTTTTAGCAGGTTGAAATCCAACAGTATGGTATTACATATATAGCTCATTAGATCTTGTAACTGTTATCCAAAAACTGCTGTTATGATCAGTGTTATGTTCATAGCTTTCGAGCGGAAACTTAAAAATGTCCTCTTTAAACAATCTCTCAATTCAATAATACTCAATGAAAATGTATAATGAGGCCTCTTTTCCACAGTATGTTGAAGGTGGTGAATTCACCCCATCAGCTGCTACTATTCACCGGCCAGGCACTTGCTAGCGCTTGACTTGGGCAGTGGGCAGGTGCCCCACCCAATGGAGTTACATCTGAGCACGGCTGTTGCCAGTGGATTGTAGCCGATTGTGGAGGTCGGGAGTGACCTGGGATTATCCCCAACGCGCTAGTAGACCCTAGCAGGGGCGCAACTAAGGTTTTGGTGGCCCCAAGCAGTCCACAACTTGAGGCCCCATCCAAGAAAGATGACAAAAAAATGGGCAGCCCCATCACAAAAAAGCGTGGGAAAATGGGCGTGGTCAAAACATGATGTGGGAGGAGCCAAATACTAGCCGTATCTAGGTTAAATTGCACCCAGGAAGGGGGCGTAAAATGCACCCCCCACGTGGAGACAGGTATAGGTGCCCCCAGTATAGGTAGCCCGTATAGTTGCCCCCAGTATAGGTGAAATAGGTAGGTGCCCGCAGTATAGGTTAGATAGGTAGGTGCTGGCAGCATAGGCTAGATAGGTAGGTGCCCCCAGTATAGGTTAGATATGTAGGTACCCCTCAGTATAGGTTAGGTAGGTGCCCCCTGTATAGGTTAGATAGGTAGGTACCCCTCAGTATAGGTTATGTAGGTACCCCCCAGTATAGGTTAGATAGGTAGGTACCCCTCACTATAGGTTAGGTAGATGCCCCCAGTATATGTTAGATAGGTAGGTACCCCTCACTATAGGTTAGGTAGGTGCCCCCAGTATAGAGCGGGGGTAGCGGGCAGAGAGGAGTTTCAACTTACCTGCCTCGATCCTGCACACAGCTTCTATATTCTTCCTGTCCCAGCGTCTGTCGCATCGCTAAGAGCGCCCCCTGTGATGACATGCGGTTAAGTCATCACAGGGGGAGCTGTTACCATAGCGACAGACGCCGCACACCAGGACAGGATGAAGATAGAAGCTGTCTGTAGGATCAAGGCAGGTAAGTGGAAACTTCTCTCTGCCCGCTCCCCCCGGCCCCCGGCTCTGTGCACGCCCTCCAGCCGTTCCGTTCCCACTGCCAGCAGCAGAGCGAGGCCCCCCTTTGGGTGAGGCCCAAGCGGGGGCATGGCTCGTCTGTATGCTGGCGGCGCCCCTGGACCCTAGTGGTCATCACATCTGGTGAGTGACTTTTGATTGGGTGTACTGCGATATGCAAGAATAGGGACCTTGAAACATTTGCAGAGGAGGAAAAGGACTTCATGTTGTGGAATTTGTGGAAGTATTGTTAGTACCTATGAATTTAATTGGTGCCTGTACTGAGTATTGAATTGTACTATTGTTAAAAAGAGCAGAAGTCACACCAACAGCAAGCTGACTAAGGTACATACGGAGACAGCTTGTGCGCATCAGATATTGTGTATTTTTAACCTAGATATGTGAGGGAGCAGGCTGGTGTTGTACTTAATTTTCTGGTTGAACTCGATGGACGAATGTCTTTTTTCAACCCAAATAATTATGTAACTGTGTTACTATATAGAGCTGGTTTTTGAATGAAGGGGAGAGAAGAGTGAAAACAAAGCAACCTACAAGTGCCATGGGATATGGGATAAAGAAAAAAGAGGAAAGGGCGCGCGGAGATAATAGTGCTGAAAAGGTTAAACAGGGCCAGGACAGGTCATTATTTATGTCATCCCATAAGGTGTAACAAATACACAAAAAATGGGGTGTGAATGATTCCCTTCGTTGCGATCTGGCCACCCTCCTTCATATTCAGGCTGCTCCCGGAATGGTCCACTGACGATAAAGAGGAAAGGGCGCTCTGAGATACTAGTGCTGAAAAGGGTAAACAGTGCCAGGACAGGTCTCATCTGTTTGAAGTGTAGCTGACAACAAGTGCCGAGCCAGGAAGCGCTTGCGTCCCTCTTAGGCAGCTGGGGACCGAGCTCTCAGAGATCCCGCTGTAGGTCACGTGAGGTAGCCGGCATCACAGAAGGAGCGTCATTCGCGTCTATTAGCCGTCATGGAAACCAGAATGCCAGCTCGTCACAAGTATAAAGTAAATGAGCGGCGTCTGGACATCACGGCGGTTTGGGGTCTAGGGAGCCGCTGATGAAATTGCGGCTAATGAGTAGTAGGGCAATGTGCTTAAATAAGTAAATAATGTATTAAAAAGGAGACAACGCGTTTCACGAAGGTACACCCTCCGTTTTATCAAGTCACATATACACATATATTATAACCACATTGCTTTTAAAGGTCTGGGCAGTCATACATCATAATAATGGCAGTATGTGTATAGCGCCTTTCTCCTGTCGGACTCAAAGCGCTTGCGAGGCAGCCACTAGAGCGCACTCAGTAGGCAGTAGCAGTGTTAAGGAGACTTGATCATAACAAGTTGACCAATGGGGATTGGGTGGAGCATAAAGAAGTCAATTAATCAAATCTATTGCTTATGCTGCTTATTGACCAATAACGTTACTAAAATTGAAAATAAAAATATAAATAAAGATAGGTATCTTAACACTACCAATCCCATAGCTAGTAGTAGATTACCAGTGATTTTTAATTACTCGGTGTAATGAATAGCGGAGATGCCGCCGCGCGGTCTAGCGGCAGGGCGGCTACCTCCGCGTTCAGGCCGGCAGTTTCCGCGCAGCAACATGTGTCTAGTTTGCCTGGGCCTTCTAGTGCACACAAATGGAGAGCTACGCGCGCGCGCGCCAGAAGTCAGGACCTTTATGCCAGCAGGAGGGGTATCAGCTGATCAGGCAGATCAGCTGATCCCGGCTGGACTTCTGATTGGCTGAGTGGCTGGGGCGGCGCTGCAGAGCATATATAGTACTTGGTTAGGCAGTTGGCGGTTGTCTGCCGTTGCGAATACTTACGTGTGAGCACTCAGACCTCAGTCAGATCCTACAGTGTGTTAGAACCAGTTGGAACTGGGAATTCACACTTAGCCAGATTCCGCTCTTGAAGTTTACGGTGTTATACTTTAGACCAGTTCCGGGGTGTTGAGACCAAGGACCTCACACCCAAGTATAGGATTACTGTGTCATTACTGTGTTATACTTTAGACCAGTTCCGGGGTGTTGAGATCAAGGACCTCACACCCAAGTATAGGATTACTGTGTCATTACTGTGTTATACTTTAGATCAGTTCCCCGGGTGTTGAGACCAAGGACCTCACACCCTAGCATAGGATACTGTGTTATACTTCAGACTAGTTCCTGGGTGTCGAGACCAAGGACCTCACACCTTAGACTAGGATTGTGCTTATTGATATTTGTTATGACCTCTGGCTCTGTTGACCTCTCTCTTGCTTTCTGATTCGGTACCTCCGCCCATCTGTCTACCAGTTGCCAACCTTGCCTGTACCTGGTTACCGAATCAGCCGTCTGTCTCTGTACCTTATCTGCTAGTGTGTTGCCGACCTGGCCTGTCTGACCCTTCTGGCTGTCACTCATCCCTCGAGTGATCAGTCTTACTGTACTACTAGTGACACTAACCCTCCAGGTGTCAATTAGCTGCAAGGGCTACCTGCTCCTCAGGAAGTCCTTCTTGCAGTTCAGTCAGAGGGCTCTACCCCATAGGAGTCCATTGGCTGCAGTACAGTCTGATTCCCAATCCATCAGGGAATCCTTGGCTGCAGTAGTGTCTGTATCTCCCGCTCCTCGGGAGATAACCTTTCTTACTGTTGCACCAAACACTTTACCACATTAGGTGTCCTGTGTGAAGCTATACTGGTATTATTGGTGATTCTGCAGATCACACATAATCGGGTATAGCATCTGTATTATTGGTGATACTGCAGATCACCAATAATCAGAGATCCTCTGTGTGCTGACACCAATCGTTACACTCGGGTCAGGTAAATGAGTGTTGGGCAATATTTGACAAGTATAACGAGTGATCCAATTCTTAAGCAGATCTTAATCACTAGGCCGAAATACATTTTTAGATGGGGCAAGACCATTAGGGGTCATATAGCCCCTAGCAAATTAAACTCTAGACAATAGACAATCCTCACCTATATAGATATGACATCTGGCAGACCCAATGACAGGTTAGGGTGTTTTTCTTGTAAATCGAAACAATGTCTTTGTTGTAAGACTATCTCTAATGGAACACTCAGGTTTAGTACCATTTCATCTATGGAGTTTCCTATTAGGAGCTATGTGACATGTCAGAGCTCCTATGTTATTTACTTGTTAAGTTGCCCATGTAACTTTGTGTATATGGGTCGTACTACTCAAAAATTCCAAACTAGACTGAACAAACATAGGTCAAATATTAAAACATGGAGTATCATCTCATTTCAACTATGCCCATAATTGGAATTTTAATGACTTGAGAGCCATTATTATAGAACAGGTTAATCATCCAAAGAAATACGAAAGATGTTGCATCCTCTGTAGACGCGAGTCTTTCTGGATCATTAAATTGGGTACTTTAGAGCCGGGTGGCTTAAATAAATGCCTGGAAGAGATGAGTCATCTACAACCCAAAAATTAGGACGGTTATAGAACATTTATTGTGTTCCCTTTTCCCTCCCCTGACACCCCTCTTCCTTCTCTCCCCCTCCCCCTCCTCCTCCCCACCTCCGTCCTCCCCATAGTTGAAATGAGATGATACTCCATGTTTTAATATTTGACCTATGTTTGTTTAGTCTAGTTTGGAATTTTTGAGTAGTACGACCCATATACACAAAGTTACATGGGCAACTTAACGAGTAAATAACATAGGAGCTCTGACATGTCACATAGCTCCTAATAGGAAACTCCATAGATGAAATGGTACTAAACCTGAGTGTTCCATTAGAGATAGTCTTACAACAAAGACATTGTTTCGATTTACAAGAAAAACACCCTAACTTGTCATTGGGTCTGCCAGATGTCATATCTATATAGGTGAGGATTGTCTAGAGTTTAATTTGCTAGGGGCTATATGACCCCTAATGGTCTTGCCCCGGCTAAAAATGTATTTCGGTCTAGTGGGTAAGATCTGGATTTGGATCACTCATGTGTATAGGCTAGTGTTGGGCGAACAGTGTTCGCCACTGTTCGGGTTCTGCAGAACATCACCCTGTTCGGGTGATGTTCGAGTTCGGCCGAACACCTGACGGTGCTCGGCCAAACCGTTCGGCCACATGGCCGAACTAAGAGCGCATGGCCGAACGTTCCCCGACCGTTCGGCTAGCGCTGTGATTGGCCGAACGGGTCACGTGGTTCGGGCCAGAACGCGCTCTGATTGGCCGAACGGTCACGTGGTTCGGGTAAATAAATACCCGAACCACGTCATATCTCCGCCATTTGTCTGTGGGTTTAGCTTTGGGTAGGCAGGCAGGGTAGTTCGCTCTCCAGCCACGCTAGCCAGGGTCCCCCCCAGTCATTGTGTGTCGCTGCTGGGAACAGTAGTACACCGCTCGCTCAGCCACACTATATATAGCATTGTTTACTGCCACTGTGTACCTCGCTCAGCCACGCTATATATATAGCATTGTGTTTTCTGACACTCTGTGTACACGGCTTAGCCTGACTAATATAGCATTGTGTGTACTGCCACTGTGCACCTCGCTCAGCCACGCTATATATAGCATTGTGTTTTCTGACACTCTGTGTACACGGCTTAGCCTGACTAATATAGCATTGTGTGTACTGCCACTGTGCACCTCGCTCAGCCACGCTATATATAGCATTGTGTTTTCTGACACTCTGTGTACACGGCTTAGCCTGGCTATATAGCATTGTGTGTACTGCCACTGTGCACCTCGCTCAGCCACGCTATATATAGCATTGTGTTTTCTGACACTCTGTGTACACGGCTTAGCCTGACTACGTAGCATTGTGTGTACTGCCACTGTGTACCTCGCTCAGCCACGCTATATATAGCATTGTGTTTACTGCCACTCTGTGTACACGGCTCAGCCAGACTATATAGCATTGTGTGTACTGCCACTCTGTGTACACCGCTCAGCCAGACTATATAGCATTGTGTGTACTGCCACTCTGTGTACACGGCTCAGCCAGACTATATAGCATTGTGTGTACTGCCACTCTGTGTACACCGCTCAGCCAGACTATATAGCATTGCGTACTCTGCCAGTCAGTGTGTATATTGCTGGGATCAGTAATACTCCACTCACCGCCAACCACTATATGAGCTCACCATGAGTTCCTCAGAGACCTCCGCTGTGAGCAGCACTCCCAACAACAGCAACAGCCAACGCCCCACGCAAGCTATAACATCCACTACAGCAGCCAGTGGTCAGCAGCAGCCCTCTCCGGAGGAGAATGTTGTGTCCATCGGTCCGTCGCCAGAACGATTAATGAGGGCTGCCATTGAGGAGATGATGGGGCCTGATGTGGAGGAGGAGGTCGGGCTCAGGCCAGCATCCCAAGTTAATGTTGAGGACGATGAGGGGTCTGTGTCTGGGGATGTTGGGGTGGCAGAGGTGGTGGGTGGGTCAGACTCAGGAGAAGAGTTGTATGATGAGGATGATGATCGGGACCATCTGTATGTGCCTCAGAGTCCGACCCCGGAAAACATGTTGTATCGTGTGTTTAGGTACTAAAATCTGCGTTCCCACTTCCCAGTACTGCCTGCAGTGCCCGGGTCCACGGATCCATATAATTTTTTGGGCAGCACTATCAAACTGTGGTACTATGAGTGAGTTGCCATGGTCCTTCTGTGCTGCCTGTCACACTCACCGTCTGTCTGCAGATGGATTGTTCAACACAGCTACGCCATCTGACATGTAGTCCTGGACCTTGACCATCTTCTCTAGGCGATTGGTGTTGGAGGACGTGGAACTGCCCGATTGCTGTTCTGTGGGCTGCTGCATGGGTGTCAGAAAATGTTCCCACTCCAAGGACACTGCCAATACCATTCCCTTTTGGGCACTAGCAGCAGCTTGTGTTCTTTGCTGCCCTCCTGGTCCTCCTGGGTTTGCTGAAGTCAGTCTGTCGGCGTACAACTGGCTAGAGAAGGAGGAGGATGTCAATCTCCTCTCTAAAGTCTCCATCCTCAAGGGCCTGCTGGAATTGTTCCATTTTTGACCTGTCTGACACTTTCTTCAATCAGTTTTTTAACATTGTGTTTGTATAAACTGGGTATAAACCCAGTAATTGGTGTTGTCCAGATTCCAGAATAATGAATAATAATGAATAGTGAATAATGCGCGGGCCGCGTTCAATGCAGTCTAGCATGAATTGAGCCATGTGTGCCAGAGAGTCCTGCCAGACTCCTCTATCTTCATGTTCTTGTAAGCGTTGTGATTGTTGTGATGCACCATATTCGTCACCAGCATCACTTTCTTCCTCTTCTGCTGTCCTTTCCCGCTAAATTGTGGAAGTCCAACGTGCACCGCTCTGTCCCTCGGCAGTGGGGGCATCCAATTCCTGCTCCAACTCCAGCTGTTCCTCGTCCTGTTCTTTGTCATAGCTGGGACCAGCGTTTCCTGAGGCAGGTTGCCTGATGTTGGTATCATCACGCTGATCGTTTTCATCTTCAGAATCCCCCACTTGCATCATGCCAGCGGTTTCCATCTTCAACATTGATTTCTTCAGTAAACACAGCAGTGGTATTGTAATGCTGACTGTAGAGTTGTCACTGCTCAGTCACGCAACGTGGATTGCTCAAAATTTTGGAGGACTTGGCAGAGATCCAACATGGTGGCCCAATCAGATCCACAGAAGCTTGGTAGCTACTAGCTGCTGGAATGCGCCTCGGCACTGCGCAAAAGCGTGCTAGCATGTGCAGCGTAGAATTCCAGCGCGTAGGCAGGGACATCACCCAGCGAGCGATGGTGCGCTGGATTGAAGCGCTCCTGCATCTCTTGGTGAGTCCTTCAGAAGCGGTACTGGACTTTTAACAATGTTTTTTTTTTTTTCCTTCAACAGAAGATCTGCCACGTTGGAGTGAGGAGGACGCCGCCGACCCCGACACCAAGCTGAACCCCGGCGAACTCCAAGCAGAGGATCTTCAGGAACCCTCAAGGCTTTGAGCAAGCTGAGGAGGATCAGCAGTCCCGACGAGACCTCTCCTCATATGCGACTGAGTGCAGTGGAGCTCCCCAGAACAACCTCTCAGTTGTCACTTTGTCACTGGTCACTTTGTCACTTTGTCATTTTGTTACTTTGTCAGTTTTCACTTTGTCACTGGTCACTTTGTCACTTGTCACTTTGTCATTTTGTCACTTGTCACTTCTCACTTTGTCACTTGTCACTTTGTCACTTGTCACTTTGTCATTTTGTCACTTTGTCATTTTGTCACTTTGTCACTAGTCACTTTGTCACTTGGTCACTTGTCCAGATGATCTCGGTACACCTCCTGAGATTCAAATTCCTGCACACATTGCTCTGGGATTTGGGTGTGATGAATGATGCATCTAACTGGCCACCGGAGGCAATTAAGGCCTTCAAAACATTGAAAGCAGCTTTCTGTTCCGCCCCCATTTTGCGTCATGTTGAGTTGTTGACGTCATGTTCATCCTCGGCCTCGCCTTGCATTTCAGTGCGAGGTGCATTTTCCACAGAAAAAGGTTGTGAATCCGGGCACAACATTTGTGGCTGTTCCATTGACCTTTCACAGGTAGAAGATTGTGGGGGTGGGAATAGCTCCTCCGAATAGCCCATTGTGTCCTGAAAACTACTCATTGCATTGCTTTGCGCACACATTTTTTTGTCCTCATGCAAGGCCTGAGTTGCACCTGAAAGCGTGGCCTTCTCCTCCTGCGCCTCCTCCTGTTCCATCACGTCTGCTGCTGCTGGGTTAGCGTTGACACCCGGTCCCTGTTTATTGAACCTCTTATCTTTATTACATTTATGACTGCATGGCGGTAAAAAGCATGCTATCCGCACGCTTCTTGTCCTCATGCAAGGCCTGGGTTGTTGTGTCTCAAAAAGCATGGCCTTCTCCTCCTGCGCCTGCTCCTGTTCCATCACGTGTGCTGCTGCTGCTGGGTTACCGTTACCGGTCCCTTTTCCTGGAACCTCTTCTCTGTATTACATTTATGACTGCATGGCGACAAAAAGCATGTTACCTGTGCAAAGAAACATGACATTTTCCACATTTAAAAGACAGTTTTTCCTTTGAAACTTTACAATCAATTTTCTCAAAAACTATAAGCTCTTTTTCAAATATTTTTTTTCCTCTTGTACCCACTCCCAAGGTGCACATACCCTGCTAATTTGGGGTATGTAGCATGTAAGGAAGCTTTACAAAGCACGAAAGTTCGGGTCCCCATTGACTTCCATTATGTTCGAAGTTCGGGTCGAACACCCGAACATCGCGGCCATGTTCGGCCTGTTCGGCCCGAACCCGAACATCTAGATGTTCGCCCAACACTAGTATAGGCCAATACTTGTCAAATATTGCCCAACACTTATTTACCTGACCCGAGTAATTAAAATCACTGGTAATCTATTACTAGCTACGGGATTGGTAGTGTTAAGACACCTATCTTTATTTATATTTTTATTTTCAATTTTAGTAACGTTATTGGTCAATAAGCAGCATAAGCAATACATTTGATTAATCATGACTTCTTTATGCTCCACCCAATCCCCATTGGTCAACTTGTTATGATGTATGACTGCCCAGACCTTTAAAAGCAATGTGGTTATAATATATGTGTATATGTGACTTGATAAAACGGAGGGTGTACCTTCGTGAAACACGTTGTCTCCTTTTTAATACATTTTTTACGTATTTAAGCACATTGCCCTACTACTCATTAGCCGCAATTACATCAGCGGCTCCCTAGACCCAGAAACGCCTTGACGTCCAGACGCCGCTCATTTGCTTTATACTAGTGACTAGCTGGCGTTCTGGTTTCCATGACGGCTAGTAGACGCGAATGACGCTCCTTCTGTGACGCCGGCTACCTCACGTGACCCACAGCGGGATCTCGGAGAGCTCAGTCCCCAGCTGCCTAAGAGGGACGCAAGCGCTTCCTGGCTCGGCATTTGTTGTCAGCTACACTTCAAACAGATGAGACCTGTCCTGGCACTGTTTACCCTTTTCAGCACTAGTATCTCAGAGCGCCCTTTCCTCTTTATCATCAGTGGACCATTCCGGGAGCAGCCTGAATATGAAGGAGGGTGGCCAGATCGCACCGAAGGGAATCATTCACACCCCATTTTTTGTATATTTGTTACACCTTATGGGATGACATAAATAATATGCAATTGAATTAGGAAGAATTTTCTGAAGAATGTTTGATTTCCATTATGGAAAACATGACCTAAGTGTGTTTAGTTGTTATATCTATCAAAGGTGACTACTTTTATGAGTCAAAAGTTTAGACTACATTCTGGTTCATACATGGATTTCATGATTTATTTATTTTTTAAATTCATTTGGTAATTTGTCTTATGTTTTCATTCAGAGTACAATGAAGCATTGACCTGTTAGAATTTCAATTAAAACAATTGGAAGAATTGGGCTGTTCTAAAACTTTTGCCCAGTAGGGTATTTATGATGACTATTCGCAGGATGACACTAGTAGGATTGTGTTTCTGTATTTTTGTATTTATGTTTTGGTGTATTTTGGGAAAATTTCAGCACCTGCTGTCTTAAAGTACTTCTGTACTCGCAGTTTTAGACCTGAAAAAAAAAGCACTGTCGCACAAATCACCTACTCCTGGATCTGATCGTTGCCTTTTGCGCCTTGTCAGTTCTCCCGTTCCGCTGCAATGTCCCCTGTATCTGCGGGTATCTTCACCGCTATGGCGCTGGCCCGGAAGTAACCCTAAAATAATTCCGGGTCAGCGTCATAGCAGTGAAGATGAAGACAGATATGAGAGGACATGGCGGAACTGGAGAACTGACGAGGCGCAAAAGGCAGCGATCTGATCCAGGAGTAGGTGAGTTGTGTGGAGGTGTTTTCTCCCCAGCACGATGAAAGCACGATGGCACAAGGGAGAGTGATCGGGGAGGATAATTGCCATATCCTCCCTGTCCATATTCAACGTTTTATTCAGTCCAAGATTCCGGCTGATTAGAACGGGACCCCTGGGGGCACTGAACTAAGAGAATGGTGCTGTGACATATGTCGCAGTACCATTCACACAACAGCAACTTTATTAATCAAACTCCCTCTCAGTTCACGGCTAAACTTGGGCGCTGCCACAGACGCCATTATAAGTAGTGGCTATAGTGGGAAATTTGGGCACCTGATAAATAGCAATTATTACGCTAAGGGCACCCAATAAACAGCAAATTTCACACTATAGCTGCTATTTATAATGGCGCCCATGTGGTGCCCCAACACTATCATAATAGTGGCAGATTAGAGGCAGGGTCAAATCAAATTAGGCGCAGGTCGGTTAAGGTTAGGCATGGATGGGGGTGTATTTAAAGGACTTCCGAGGTGAACGCTGGTAATCTATTTTTACTCACCTGGATCTTCTTCCAGCGCCTAGCAGCCGTCTCAGTTGTTCGCCGCAGCAACGGTCTTCCTCTGTGTCCCCGCTGGCCACCGTAATCATGGCGACCTGCTGGCGGGGTTGGCTCTTCTGTGTCCGCGTGTCCACGTCATCTGGTGCAGTACGCACCAGTCCTGTCATACCGGTCCAGTCACGCCATTCCTGTCAGTCAGTCCTGTCACATCAGTCCTGTCATACCAGTCCAGTCATGCCATTCCTGTCAGTCAGTCCAGTCATATCAGTCCTGTCATACCAGTCCAGTCATGCCATTCCTGTCAGTCAGTCCAGTCATGTCAGTACTGTCACCAGTCCTGTCATACCAGTCCAGTCATGCTATTCAGAATCAGAATCAGAATCATTTATTTCGCCAAGTACAACGGGAGTTGTACCCGGAAATAATTTTGGCACATACAGGGTCGGTGATGGTACGGTAACAGCAGAATCATAAGAAAACAAAAGGTCGTTCCAGAGATATGCACGCAGACATCATGTTACAAAAATTTACACGTTGCACATTACACAAAACTTAAGCTAGATGGGTCCGTCTGAGTGCTATGTCGAGCGGAGCTGCCTCTACACTCTGTGTGGCGCTCACTGCTCTGCAGCAATAACAGACAGCCCACCGCATGTCATGGAAAATGCAGGTGTGAGAGAGAAAGAGAAAAAGAAGAAAAAGAAAAGGAGCGATAGTAGACAGTGAGAGAGAAAGCAGTGGAAGGCAGGACCCCCCAAGATTGCAGCGCAACCCAGTCCATTCAAATGTCCCATCTGGCAGGCCGTGTCGGATCTGCAGCTGCTGCTCAGGTACTGTGCAGCAAGGTGCCAGTTCGGTGGGCCCCTGCCAGATGCCGGATTACTTAAGCCTGGCAGACCCCGTGGGAGAAGGTGGCAGCACTCGGTTGTTGGAGCAGGACCCCGGTAGCAAGGGTGGCCTCGGCAAAGTTCCTCTGTGGAGGGCCCACAGAGCAGTGCCTGCATCAGGTGAAGCATCTCCTGGGCCTATGTTGTGCCTGTGAAGGCTCTGGTGGCGGTGGAGGCGAGGGCCCGATGGAGAAGCGCTAGCAGCGGTGGGGGAGAGCAGCAGCCTACCGTGCCTGTTGCTAGGGCAGACGCAGATTCTTCGGTGGTGAGGAGCTCCCCATGTGCTGGTCCCAGACGCAGCGGCAGTACACTGGAGCAGCGGCTCGGAAGAGGGCCGGTGTGGTTGCTGCAGGGGCCGGGGACTCCTTCCCACGTGGTGTAATGTGCGTCAGAGTCCAGGGAGCCGGAGCGGTGCAGATGTCTCCAGGCTTTAGCAGCGGAGGAGACCCGGACAGCCACTGTGGAGGAGCAGCGGTGGAGAGCCACGGAGGGCAGGGCTGCGCAGTGGTGGCAGATGAGATGCTGCCGGTGAGCAGATGCGGTCCGATTCCTGTAGGGAACCGGCATCCAGGTCCTCCGCAGCTCCGCATTCCTATCAGTCAGTCCTGTCATACCATTCCAGTCATGCCATTCCTGTCAGTCAGTCCTGTCGCCAGTCCTGTCATACCAGTCATGCCATTCCTGTCAGTCAGTCCTTTCACCAGTCGTGTCATACCAGTCCAGTCATGCCATTGCTGTCATTCAGTCCTGTCACCAGTCCAGTCATGCCATTTCTGTCAGTCAGTCCTGTCATGTCAGTACTGTCACCAGTCTTGTCAAACCAGGCCAGTCACGCTATTCCTGTCAGTCAGTAAGTCAGTCCTGTCACATCAGTCCTGTCATACAATTCCAGTCATGCCATTCCTGTCATGTCAGTCAGTCAGTCCTGTCACATCAGTCCTGTCCAGTGCCGTAGCGATGAAGCTGTGGGCCCTGGTGCAAGTTTAACTTTCGGGCCCCCCAGGCAAGCACCATATATGTAGCAATTGATACAGCATACCAAAACCAATCAAAGCACACAGTGTAAGAGCTGCAAGAAGGGGATGGGAAACAGTGTATTCATTATCACTACTATTCAAAGCATGTATAGAAGTGAATATTATCAGAACAGGACCATTAAAGAGCGATTACTGTGGTTGAGGTTGGACCCCTCTGGTTCAAGGGCCTCGATGTGATCGCAACCTCTGCACCCCCTATTGCTACGCCACTGGTCCTGTCATACCATTCCAGTCATGCCATTCCTGTCAGTCAGTCCTGTCATGTCAGTACTGTCACCAGTCCTGTCATACCAGTCCAGTCAGGGCATTCCTGTCAGTCAGTCCTGTCATGTCAGTACTGTCACCAGTCCTGTCATACCAGTCCAGTCAGGGCATTCCTGTCAGTCAGTCCTTTCACATCAGTCCTGTCATACCAGTCCAGTCACGCCGTTCCTGTCAGCCAGTCAGTCCTGTCACATCAGTCCTGTCATACCAGTCCAGTCACGCCATTCCTGTCAGTCAGTCCTGTCATACCATTCCAGTCATGCCATTCATGTCAGTTAGTCAGTCCTACCACATCAGTCCTGTCACACCATTCCAGTCATGCCATTCCTGTCAGTCAGTCAGTCCTGTCACATCAGTCCTGTCATACCAGTCCAGTCATGCCATTCCTGTCAGTCAGTCCTTTCACATCAGTCCTGTCATACCAGTCCAGTCATGCCATTCCTGTCAGTCAGTCCTTTCACATCAGTCCTGTCATACCAATCCAATCACGCCATTCGTGTCAGTTAGTCAGTCCTGCCACATCAGTCCTGTCATACCATTCCAGTCATGCCATTCCTGTCAGTCAGTCCTGTCAAGACGGTCCTATCATTGGTCCTGTCATACCAGTCCTGCCACACCAGTAATACCAATCCTGTCTTCAGTCCTGTCATACCTGTCCTGTCTTCAATCGTGTCAGCCACACCAGTCCTATGCTCAACCAAAGGATTAGGGCAAGCACCATCAAATGACAATAATGTAAAAGTACCAAATAGATTTAAGAGTGTGCAGAAAGGATCACATAAACAGTAGCACAATATTACAAAAAGAAAAGAAGATTCTAAAACAATACTGCACCACTAACTGAAATAATCATCATTGAACAGTCTTTATTCATACAAAAAATCTATGCAAATAAAAACAAAAACATAGCACATTAGGGTCAGCACAAATGAGAGGCAACATGATAATGACAATGGTAATGTGTCTCACAGCTCAACCTACTAATGGTCTAATAGGTAGCCAAAATGGTCCCTTGAAAAATTCCAATAAATGTACTAGGGCACAAAGACATGCAGTATGTGGTCCTATGGACACCCCTATAATAGTACTTAAGCAATAAACCTATACTTTATTAACAATAAATATGTTTGTCAAGACCTGTCTGTATTGGTTATACAGAAAGTATAGGTCACCTACACATGTGTTCGGGTCACACCAGTCTTGTCAGTTAGTCCTGTGCCATCGGTGCTCATCCTCATTCCCTTATGTCAAGGATAACCCCTCCTGTTCTTCTCTTCTCTGGTGGGGTAGACCTAGGGGTCGTGACCTGGTGGGCACCAGGCAGCAAAATAATCCACCCATTAGGGGTGAGGGGCCATCATCCCTGGTGGGGTCCACTGGTGTAGACCTGTGCTCATGCCCTGGGAGTGCCTGCATCAATCACCGGTGCCAAGTTCAACAGGACCCTGACAGACATTTTCCCTTCGAATTCCCTGGTATCCTTCAATATAACATTGCCTTTTAAATAAGAAGGTATTTGCAGTAATTCAGCTTTAGGTAAGCAAGAAAGATCTCCCATGATGCATCACTGCTGGATATGCAAATCATCTCTTTATGCCCCTGAAAGGAAGACACACATCCAAAACTGCTAACATAATGCGTGTCAATAGCCGACAAATTTTACAGATACATATTAATCCAAATTGCAAACAGCCATTCCTAAGTTTTTACTCCTCAAATGTATACAGTAGTGTCCAAGTTATCCAGAACTCAACAAGTCAGCAGTTTCCACCGCTACAGTACTCACATTGGTGAAGGCCAACTTCTTAGGCTGTTCGTGGGCTCTGCTGTGCTTAAAGACTGGGCTTCATGGCTCCCCCAACGTTAATATACTTTCAATGACTGTATTTTAACATTTAATATAGAGTTCATGGCATGTGCATAGAGTGGGGTATAGTATTGTATTAGCTAGGCTTATTTTTAATCCCCGTCTGTGACAGATAACTAAGAACCTACTGTATTTAGCACAGCTTTTTTAGTAAGTGGGTATTTAGTCTCTTTGAGCCCCTTTTACTTTCCAAGGGCTTGATTCACAAAGCGGTGCTAACCTACTTAGCACGTCTAAAGTCTTTAGACGTGCTAACCAGGGTGCTAAGTAGGTTAGCACCGAATTTCTGAATCAGATAATTCGGTGCTAACCTACTTAGCACCCTGGTTAGCACGTCTAAAGACTTTAGACGTTAGCACCGCTTTGTGAATCAAGCCCCAAGTGGTTCTGGGTCACAATGATCTATACTGCTATTTTGTGGTATAGTTCAGATTTATTGTTCCATCAATGACGGAAAGCTTTTCAGGCCTAGATTTAGAAAACCAGACCTAAACTAGTCTCTTTTAAATGCTCCTCCTTTAAATGTAATTTAAGCAAAAAAACTGGTTTCGTCCAGCACCCCCAAATTTTTCTTCTAGTATCCGTCTGGTTTGTCCACATGATCTTGAGCAAACTGTTGCTGGTCAGCAATATGTTTGGGGTGGAGTAGTGGTACCCATACATACTATTGTTGATCAGTGTTTTCCTGACAGTGGACTCATGGGTATTGTGAGACAGGCCTTTAGTCGAGTTGTTATGCTAACAACAACTTTGCAGAGGCCCCAGGAAGTAAAAGTCGGGGAGAAGGAAGCACAAGTTGGGGGGGGGAGACCTGGGGGAGCAATAGTCGTGGGGGAGGGAAGGAAGCACAAGTCAGGGGGAGACCTAGGGAAAATGCAAGCACAAGTGTGTGTGTGTGTGGGGGGGGGGGGGGGGAGTAGCAGCTGGCTTTTTGCTGCGATTGTAGCCAGAACTGACCATAGTGTCAAAGTAAGGAAAGCACTAAAGCCCTTTTTAAATGAATTTTGCCACAACTGACACTCTGCAGAAATATATAATATATATATATATATATATATATATATATATATATATATATATATATATGTATACAGTGGGTTGCAAAAGTATTCGGCCCCCTTGAAGTTTTCCACATTTTGTCATATTACTGCCACAAACATGAATCAATTTTATTGGAATTCCACATGAAAGACCAACACAAAGTGGTGTACACATGAGAAGTAGAACGAAAATCATACATGATCCCAAACATTTTTTACAAATCAATAACTGCAAAGTGGTGTGTGCATAATTATTCGGCCCCCTTTGATCTGAGTGCAGTCAGTTGCCTATAAACATTGCCTGATGAGTGCTAATGACTAAATACAGTGCACCTGTGTGTAATCTAATGTCAGTACAAATACAGCTGCTCTGTGAGGGCCTCAGAGGTCGTCTAAGAGAATATTGGGAGCAACAACACCGTGAAGTCCAAAGAACACACAAGACAGGTCAGGGATCAAGTTATTGAGAAATTTAAAGCAGGCTTAGGCTACAAAAAGATTTCCAAAGCCTTGAACATCCCACGGAGCACTGTTCAAGCGATCATTCAGAAATAGAAGGAGTATGGCACAACTGTAAACCTACCAAGACAAGGCCATCCACCTAAACTCACAGGCCGAACAAGGAGAGCGCTGATCAGAAATGCAGTCAAGAGGCCCATGGTGACTCTGGATGAGCTGCAGAGATCTACAGCTCAGGTGGGAGACTCTGTCCATAGGACAACTATTAGTCATGCACTGTACAAAGTTGGCCTTTATGGAAGAGTGGCAAGAAGAAAGGCATTGTTAACAGAAAGCATAAGAAGTCCCGTTTGCAGTTTGCCACAAGCCATGTGGGGGACACAGCAACCATGTGGAAGAAGGTGCTCTGGTCAGATGAGACCAAAATGGAACTTTTTGGCCAAAATGCAAAACGCTATGTGTGGCGGAAAACTAAGACTGCACATCACTCTGAACACACCATCCCCACTGTCAAATATGGTGATGGCAGCATCATGCTCGGGGGTGCATCTCTTCAGCAGGGACAGGGAAGCTGGTCAGAGTTGATGGGAAAATGGATGGCGCCAAATACAGGGCAATCTTGGAAGAAAACCTCTTGGAGTCTGCAAAAGACTTGAGACTGGGGGGAGGTTCACCTTCCAGCAGGACAATAACCCTAAACATAAAGCCAGGGCAACAATGGCATGGTTTAAAACAAAACATATCTATGTGTTAGAATGGCACAGTCAAAGTCCAGATCTAAATCCAATCGAGAATCTGTGGCAAGATCTGAAAACTGCTGTTCACAAACGCTGTCCATCTAATCTGACTGAGCTGGAGCTGTTTTGCAAAGAAGAATGGGCAAGGATTTCAGTCTCTAGATGTGAAAAGCTGGTAGAGACATACCCTAAAAGACTGGCAGCTGTAATTGCAGCAAAAGGTGGTTCTACAAAGTATTGACTCAGGGGGCCGAATAATTACGCACACTCCACTTTGCAGTTATTTATTTGTAAAAAATGTTTGGAATAATGTATGATTTTCGATCCACTTCTCACATGTACACCACTTTGTATTGGTCTTTCACGTGGAATTCCAACAGAGGCGTAGCTATGGGTGGGCAAGGGGGTACACATGTCCCCGGGTGCAGCACTGTAAGGGGGCGCAGAGCATGGCTATCGCACCCCCAAGTGAGTGAGAGGTGGCTCGCTGACTGCCCAAAGTGCCCCTACTTCTCTCCCTCCCTCTGCAGCAGAACAAGGGGGGCACATCTAACTAATTATAGGGGGTACATCTGGCTATCTAAACGAGGGGAAGGGAGGCACATCTGGCTATCTAAAGGGGGCACATTTGGTTATCTAAAGGGGGGGGGGGAAGGGGGACACATCTGGCTATCTAAACAGAATTTGTACATTTCGTTAAAAACCCATGACCACACCCACATTCTGATGCGTGGCCATACCCAATTTGTCCAGAGGGGGGCGCAGAAACAGTTTTTGTCCCTGGGCGCTGAAAAGCCTAGCTACACCTCTGAATTCCAATAAAATTGATGCATGTTTGTGGCAGTAATGTGACAAAATGTGGAAAACTTCAAGCGGGCCGAATACTTTTGCAACCCACTGTATATGTTATATATATATGTAACTTCTTAACCACTCTTACTGTGAAGAGTCCCTTTCTAAACATGTAGTAAAATCTTTTTCATCTGTCTGTACTTCATGTTCTTTTCTCTTTTCTGCAGACATACGGATAAAAAGCACATTTGCCAAGCTTTTACGTGACCCTTGGAAATATTTATCCATGTTAATCTTTTTCCAAGCTAAGTAAGCCCAGTTTGTTCAAACCTTTCTTTTTAAACGAGACTATCCATCTCTTTGATTCATTTAGTTGTCTAGCTGTTCTAAAATGTCAATGTTCTTCCAATAGTGTGGAGCCCAAAACTGTATCCCATACTCCAGATGTGGCTAGACAAGTGATTTATACAGAGGGAGTAGTATACTATCATCTTGTGATTTTATTTCCCCCTTTATGTACCCCAAAATTGTATTTCTTTTGGCTGCGGCTACCAGCCAGGTATTGAATATGGTTGCTTAACCCACTATCAAACAGTATTCCCAAGTCCTCCTCCAAGTCTGTTTTTCCCAGCGGTATGCCCTTTACCATATATATATACAGGATCTTCTCAAAAAATTTGCATATTGTGATAAAGTTCATTATTTTCTGTAATGTACTGATAAACATTAGACTTTCATATATTTTAGATTCAAATACACACAACTGAAGTAGTTCAAGCCTTTTATTGTTTTAATATTGATGATTTTGGCATACAGCTCATGAAAACCCAAATTTCCTATCTCAAAAAATTAGCATATTTCATCCGACCAATAAAAGAAAAGTGTTTTTAAAACAAAAAAAGTCAACCTTCAAATAATTATGTTCAGTTATGCACTCAATACTTGGTCGGGAATCCTTTTGCAGAAATGACTGCTTTAATGCGGCGTTGCATGGAGGCAATCAGCCTGTGGCACTGCTCAGGTGTTATGGAGGCCCAGGATGCTTTCGATAGCGGCCTTAACCACTTGAGGACCGTGGGCTTTACCCCTCTTAAGGACCAGACCTTTTTTTTCCATTCAGACCACTGCAGCTTTCACGGTTTATTGCTCGCTCATACAACCTACCACATAAATGAATTTTGGCTCCTTTTCTTGTCACTAATAAAGCTTTCTTTTGGTGCTATTTGATTGCTGCTACGACTTTTACTTTTTATTATATTCATCAAAAAAGACATGAATTTTGTCAAAAAAATGATTTTTTTAACTTTCTGTGCTGACATTTTTCAAATAAAGTAAAATTTCTGTATACATGCAGCACGAAAAATGTGGACAAACATGTTTTTAATAAAAAAAAAAACCCATTCAGCCTATATTGATTGGTTTGGGTAAAAGTTATAACGTTTACAAACTATGGTGCAAAAAGTGATTTTTCCCATTTTGAAGCATCTATGACTTTTCTGACCACCTGTCATGTTTCATGAGGGACTAGAATTCCAGGATAGTATAAATACCCCCCAAATGACCCCATTTTGGAAAGAAGACATCCCAAAGTATTCACTGAGAGGCATGGTGAGTTCATAGAAGATTTTATTTTTTGTCACAAGTTAGCGGAAAATGACACTTTGTGACAAAAAAGAAAAAAAAAAGTTTCCATTTCTGCTAACTTGCGACAAAAAAAAATAAAATCTACCACGGACTCACTATGCTCCTCTCTGAATACCTTGAAGTGTCTACTTTCCAAAATGGGGTAATTTGTGGGGTGTGTTTACTGTCCTGGCATTTTGGGGGGTGCCTAATTGTAAGCACCCCTGTAAAGCCTAAAGGTGCTCATTGGACTTTGGGCCCCTTAGCGCAGTTAGGCTGCAAAAAAGTGCCACACATGTGGTATTGCCGTACTCAGGAGAAGTAGTTTAATGTGTTTTGGGGTGTATTTTTTACATATACCCATGCTGGGTGGGAGAAATATCTCCGTAAATGACAATTGTTTGATTTTTTTACACACAATTGTCCATTTACAGAGATATTTCTCCCACTCAGCATGGGTATGTGTAAAAATACACCCCAAAACACATTATACTACTTCTCCTGAGTACGGCAATACCACATGTGTGGCACTTTTTTACACCCTAACTGCGCTAAGGGGCCCAAAGTCCAATGAGTACCTTTAGGATTTCACAGGTCATTTTTGTTTCAAGACTACTCCTCATGGTTTAGGGCCCCTAAAATGCCAGGGCAGTATAGGAACCCCACTAATGACCCCATTTTAGAAAGAAGACACCCCAAGGTATTCCGTTAGGAGTATGGTGAGTTCATAGAAGATTTTATTTTTTGTCACAAGTTAGCGGAAATTGATTTTAATTGTTTGTTTTCACAAAGTGTCATTTTCCGCTAACTTGTGACAAAAAATAAAATCTTCTATGAACTCGCCATACTCCTAACGGAATACCTTTGGGTGTCTTCTTTCTAGAATGGGGTCATTTGTGGGGTTCCTATACTGCCCTGGCATTTTAGGGGCCCTAAACCGTGAGGAGTAGTCTTGAAACCAAATGTCGCAAAATGACCTGTGAAATCCTAAAGGTACTCATTGGACTTTGGGCCCCTTAGCGCACTTAGGGTGTAAAAAAGTGCCACACATGTGGTACCGCCGTACTCAAGAGAAGTAGTATAATGTGTTTTGGGGTGTATTTTTACACATACCCATGCTGGGTGGGAGAAATATCTCTGTAAATGACAATTGTTTGATTTTTTTTTACACACAATTGTCCATTTACAGAGAGATTTCTCCCACACAGCATAGGTATGTGTAAAAATACACCCCAAAACACATTATACTACTTCTCCTGAGTACGGCGGTACCACGTGTGACACTTTTTTGCAGCCTAGGTGCGCTAAGGGGCCCAACGTCCTATTCACAGGTCATTTTGAGGCATTTGTTTTCTAGACTACTCCTCACGGTTTAGGGCCCCTAAAATGCCAGGGCAGTATAGGAACCCCATAAGTGACCCCATTTTAGAAAGAAGACACCCCAAGGTATTCCGTTAGGTGTATGGCGAGTTCATAGAAGATTTTATTGTTTGTCACAAGTTAGTGAAAAATGACACTTTGTGAAAAAAAAACAATAAAAATCAATTTCCGCTAACTTTTGACAAAAAATAAAATCTTCTATGAACTCGTCATACAACTAACAGAATACCTTGGGGTGTCTTTTTTCTAAAATGGGGTCACTTGTGGGGTTCCTATACCGCCCTGGCATTTTAGGGGCCCAAAACCGTGGGTAGTCTGGAAACCAAATGTCTCAAAATGACTGTTCAGGGGTATAAGCATCTGCAAATTTTGATGACAGGTGGTCTATGAGGGGGCGAATTTTGTGGAACCGGTCATAAGCAGGGTGGCCTTTTAGATGACAGGTTGTATTGGGCCTGATCTGATGGATAGGAGTGCTAGGGGGGTGACAGGAGGTGATTGATGGGTGTCTCAGGGGGTGGTTAGAGGGGAAAATAGATGCAATCAATGCACTGGGGAGGTGATCAGAAGGGGGTCTGAGGGGGATCTGAGGGTTTGGCCGAGTGATCAGGAGCCCACACGGGGCAAATTAGGGCCTGATCTGATGGGTAGGTGTGCTAGGGGGTGACAGGAGGTGATTGATGGGTGTCTCAAGGTGTGATTAGAGGGGGGAATAGATGCAAGCAATGCACTGGCGAGGTGATCAGGGCTGGGGTCTGAGGGCGTTCTGAGGGTGTGGGCGGGTGATTGAGTGCCCTAGGGGCAGATAGGGGTCTAATCTGATGGGTAGCAGTGACAGGGGGTGATTGATGGGTAATTAGTGGGTGTTTAGGGTAGAGAACAGATGTAAACACTGCACTTGGGAGGTGATCTGACGTCGGATCTGCGGGCGATCTATTGGTGTGGGTGAGTGATCAGATTGCCCGCAAGGGGCAGGTTAGGGGCTGATTGATGGGTGGCAGTGACAGGGGATGATTGATGGGTGGCAGTGACAGGGGGTGATTGATGGGTGATCAGTGGGTTATTACAGGGAAAAACAGATGTAAATATTGCACAGGCGAATTGATAAGGGGGGGTCTGAGGGCAATCTGAGCGTGTAGGCGGGTGATTGGGTGCCCACAAGGGGCAGTTAGGGTCTGATCTGATGGGTAACAGTGACAGGTGGTGATAGGGGGTGATTGATGGGTGATTGATGGGTAATTAGTGGGTGCTTAGGGTAGAGAACAGATGTAAACACTGCACTTGGGAGGTGATCTGACGTCGGATCTGCGGGCGATCTATTGGTGTGGGTGGGTGATCAGATTGCCCGCAAGGGGCAGGTTAGGGGCTGATTGATGGGTGGCAGTGACAGGTGATTGACAGGTGATCAGGGGGATAGATGCATACAGTACACGGGGGGGGGGGGGGGGGGTCTGGGGAGCATCTGAGGGGTGGGGGGGGGTGATCAGGAGGGAGCAGGGGGCAGTTTAGGGCATAAAAAAAATAGCATTTACAGATAGTGACAGGGAGTGATTGATGGGTGATTAGGGGGGTGATTGGGTGCTAACAGTGGTCTGGGGGGTGGGCAGGGGGGGGGGTCTGAGGGGTGCTGTGGGCGATCAGGGGGCAGGGGGGGATTCAGTGTGCTTGGGTGCAGACTAGGGTGGCTGCAGCCTGCCCTGGTGGTCTCTCGGACATTGGGACCACCAGGGCAGGAGGCAGCCTGTATAATACACTTTGTATACATTACAAAGTGTATTATACACTTTGTATGCGTCGATCCGGGTGCTAGTAACCCACCGCCGCTTCCGAACGGCCGGCGGGTTACAGCGTGAGGTGGGCGGAGCCAGTCTCCGGCGGAGGATCGCGTCACGAATGACGCGATCGCTCCGCCCATGGCTGTACAAGGACCGCCGCCTCTGTGCATGCGGTGGTCCTTGCGGGATCCACTTGCCGGCCGCCTCTGTGCAGTGGGCGGTCGGCAAGTGGTTAAGCTCATCCAGAGTGTTGGGTCTTGCGTCTCTCAACTTTCTCTTCACAACATCCCACAGATTCTCTATGGGGTTCAGGTCAGGAGAGTTGGCAGGCCAATTGAGCACAGTAATACCATGGTCAGTAAAC